>NC_056741.1:545689593-545884593 GCF_019279795.1 Protopterus annectens | reverse complement strand
GCAGTAGTATGACTCGGCCAATGGATGTGGCTCTCAAAACCCAATTACTTATCTGTATTGAAGAGCCTCGGTTCTCATGTATCAGCCAGATGGGAGCAGATTGTATGAAGAACACACAAATAATATGATTAATTCACTGGACATGCTGCTGATTCTGTACAGTTGAATGCCATGCCGTCACCTAATGGGCAGCCATTCCTGATATTGTAGTCATGTAGTCCGATGTAATAGGCATCACAAGGTGGGAGCAGATTGTATGAGGAACACACCAATAATATGATTAATTCACTGGACAGGCCGCTGATTCCGTACAGTCGAACGCCATGCCATCGCCTAATGGACAGCCATTCCCAATACTGTAGTCATGTAGTCTGATATAATAGGCATCACAAGGTAATATTGTGGTCCTCGCTCCCACCAAGGGGGGTGAGTGACAGAAGCAAGCACCAATGTCGATGCATTTGCAAGTGCGGGAGCAAGTGGGTGTAAGCATGTTTGGCTACCAGTATGTGAGTATTGCACTGGTAAAGCAATGTAGAGGCTAACTGAGTGTAAGAAGCTGTAACTAGAGATCAGCAGTGCTTAGCATGGCGCAAACCCATGCACACCCGCTCCCAACTGCTTTAATGTGCCTTGCTCCCTCCATATCCAATGGGCTTGTTCTGCCCTGCAACCAAATAAACATCCTTTGCAAGGGTCGGAACTAGGACCCTGCACACACAGCTAATGTGAATTATCAATATGCCATGGCAGATATACAGACAATGGACAGTACCACAAACATATCATACAGCGCAGTTATTCAACAGTATAGGAATGTTTCCCATCATGTAGATGTATATGTGAGTGTTTATGTTCAGCATATAGGTACATATATATATATAGAGATATATCAGGAACATACCATGTGGCAACAAAGCATTACAAACGAATGAAACAAGAAACACCAGCGATGCCTGTATTATGTAGTGGTGTTGCTCTATGTGATCTCAAGACTCCCTCAGACAGACATGTGTCATTTATACATGCAAATAGTTGTACATTGGCAGTATACATCACTCTGTGCATGTAATTTACATTAACACAACAGTACCTGTCCAATCATTATGTGTGAACAGTACTCTTGCAAGGTGCTGTGTGCAGCATCATCATCATGATAAAGGTAAATGGGGTAACCACAGATGGACTGGTAGTGTTGTGTGTACAATGGGGTCGTCCTCATCACGTGTACCTGGACAATGTAGGAGGGATGTGCATACCAGGATCATGCGCCTGAGGGACAGGGGTGAGGATAACAGGAGTATGTTGTGATGCATATTACAAGGGTTTCATGTGTCCAGTGGGCACGTGTGTGTAATGGACAGCTATGTATAGGGCAGATGTTGTCCTAGGAGCCGATTGGCCTTATGTTTCCATAGGTGAGGGTTGGATGTAGGGGAAGGAGTGTAGGTATGGCCGTGGAGGATAGGTAGGATCATAGAAAATACAACATACAGGGTTGGTATATGACACATGTGGGGGGGGATACACCCCGGATGGGGATGGGTGTTCAGCATTCAAGCCCATGCAAACAGTGGGACAGAGGTCCCCAGCCATGGGCAACTGCCACTGCACCTAAACAGCTGCAAAGGGGGTAGTGCTGGGGGCTGTCCAGGAGGTGCAGCATCACCCTGTAAATGTGACACTCCGCCCTTGAGCTGCTGTATCTTGCTTTGGAACCCCTTAGTCAGCCACCAACACAACACATCCGGAATTGCATGACAGCAGACATGTACCTGTCTGGTCCCGCTCCCAGGGGGGGGACATGCTTCATCCTCAGTGGTGGTACCAATAGAAGGTGGTGCAGAGCCAACAGAGGTTGATGTCTAAGGCTAGGCCCCAGATGTGCTAGTGCCGGTGCCATGGTCAGCTGAAGTGGGACAGGAGGTTCTGCCTGGACCTCCCAACCCATTCAGCCTATGGTGTTGCAGTTTAAACCCACATATGGCTTAGTGGTAGACAACAGCATACAGGATTACCTATGACAGTATGCATAGATAACACCATCAACAAAACACAACAGCATACAGGATTACCTACAACAGTATGCATAGATATCACCACCAACCCAACACAACAGATGGTATACATTTGCAGAGGGAGCACAACACATGCATATATACTGCATGCCATATGTACAATGTGTAGAAGACGTGTGACCACAGTTATGAACAGTTGCCCATTATTGCCTTGTCACTGGGAACCCCAGACAGTGACTGTCATACCACTGTCTCATGTGACACATGTCCAGTCAGGGATGCGATGGCAGTAACACATCCCTATCATCATGTACTGTCTGCAATCCTCACACCATGCTTCTGCTGTGCACAGATGTGTGTTCAGTGTGTAACACAGGAAACAAATGATTGCACACACTGACCAGTTCACAGATGGCCCAACAGATGGGGGTCCCTCATGAACAGATTACTGTCATGCCTGTATTATAACATGCAGAATAGCCATTACCACACACATGTTAAACAGGCAGTAGTCTCAATGCAGTATAGCTACACTTACATACTGTAGTCACATGTGGCACATCACCCTCCTGTCTTTAGGCTATTTCCCACTGTGGAAAATGATTGAGGTAGATCCAGATATCATCTGTGATGCTGTGCCAGAACACCACATCCAGGTACCACTCACAGCGAATGTCATGGCCAAATAACAACATGTTTTCCCTAGATAGTGTACTGTGTTTATCATGCAGATGGCTATGGGAACACCATCACAGCTGTACCACATGCAATCATCTAGAGGAGGACTGCAATAGGTGCAGAGGCCATCAACTGATCATGTCCATCACATACAATACACATGCTGCTGATGTGCAGGTGTACTCCTTCACATCCAACAGAGAGTGTGTGGGTGGGACAGGCAAAGTACACCAGGGAAGAGCTTGGAGACTTAACCCTAAGCATCATCTGCCACATGCCGAACAGTACAGGGGTCAAACTCCTGACTGACTACTCATTACTATTACATGTACATGGCGTTACTACATGTGCCACAAAGGCGACATATTGCTGTGCTGTAAGAGCATATATGTGTGTAGGTGAGTGACATCTGCAACAGAGATATAGTAGACATACATTAGGTGTGGCACACATGGCTGTCCACGTGAACGGATGCCATTGTCACCACAACCACACTCTCTAATGGACACACATTAACACTCTTTGCCAGGGCCACAAATACACAACCTAACTACTTAGTTTGCTACACTGCAGTAATGCACAGGACTACATGCACCACAGGGAATATCTGGAGGTTCTATGGGCTAGGGCATGTGAAAGTGCTTGACATCTGTTGGTATGCCAAAAAGGGTTATACTGGGAGTGACTGTGGTTGGGAGCATCACTACCCACACGCAGACACAAGGTGCCAGTACTGGCATGCAGGTATTCATTGCTTCATGGGTATGTAGAGGTTGGCTGTGCAAGATGGCTGTACAAGGCTGGGTGAGGGGTAATCCTTGGCATCATGTCACCTGACAATGGTGTGCAGTGCAGGGTGTAGTGTCTGCAATGTTCCACACAGATGGGTACTGCATTATCTGGCCTGACATCCTGGTTACCAATGTGTATGGCCATTGCTTTGCAGTGCATGCCATGTCTGTGTTTGATAGTCCTTCACATGGACATTGCCTGGGATGTGTATGTCCCATAATACTGTACAGTGACATGTACAGGTGTACCTGGTTTGTCAGGCACATGTTGTGTACGCAGCCTGTTATCCCCTGATATGCCAATACTGGCCTGGTGTGGCAAAACCTGCATATAGTGAGCAGGTTGACCATGCACCTGCATTGATAGTATGATACAAGTATTCCATGGTGTCAGTGGCATGGGTCCATACAGGTCACATGTGTACAGCATTGTCTGGCCTCAGTGGATCACATTTGATGGCACCACATATGTTACAGGCATTCAGCGTGGAACATGGTGAAGGCACAATGTCCGCATATATGTACCTATTGTACCACTGTACAGGGTGCCATGCCCTCTGCAGGCCACTGCATTCACACCATGCCTACTATCTGTCATCAATGTGCATGGTACTAGCAACATAGTGGGATATCTTAGGCAAGTTTGTTTGTGCATGGCACATGGGTGCGGGACATATACCGGGTACTAGTAGGGCTGCATACTTTGTTCACCAGGCCTTTTGCCAGATGTATGGGTATAGCTTGCCAACACAGTCCCATGGCTGAGTGACAGCTGTACTCCTCATGAGGTGGCCAATATGTCATAAGACGGACACCATATAGGAAAACTACAAAATCCGCTCCCAAACATGTCCAGTGGTAAGACAATCACGGCCACCTCTACACAGGCTCTGACAGACAAACACACACTTGCCATGTCCTGTATACAAACCCCTACCTACCGTATCACACTCCAGCAATATGCTTTTAGGGCACGCGCTATGACAAATACTGGGTTGCGGCACGCCTACAAGTGTATATCTAGGTGGGTGACAACAGCAGGAATAACAAAGGTGGTCATGCGATTTGTACAGAGAGTGCATACTCTACAAAGCACTGTACTTGTCTCACGCAGGCAGACACACACACACACACACCTGGCATATCTGGGATTAGAACACTGACCTAACTACTTTATTACACTACAACATTACACAATTACAGAACGCGCTACCAAGATTACTGAGACACAGCACTGGAGGTGTGTATTTATAAGGGTGACATCATCAGCCTTGCCAAAGGTGGTAGAACACCGACCTAACTACTTTATTACACTACAGCATTACACAATTACAGAATGTGCTACCGAGATTACTGAGACACAGCACTCCCAGAGGTGTATTTGTAGATGGGTGACATCATCAGCCTTGCCAAAGGTGGGTATAAGAAATATATGGAGTGTGAACAGTCTAAAAGCATTACTCAGTCCTCAGGCAGATGGGGACAAACACACACACACACACACACACACACACACACACACACACACACACACACACACACACACACACACACACACACCAGTGGTGGGAACGGAACACCTGCCTATTTACAGATCACTGTTACAATACTATATAGTTACGAGTCATGCCACACAGACTACACATTTCAAGGCTGTCATTATGACCTTCTAAGAATGTGGACATCAACAGGGATGCTGGCAGTTAAGATGTACATACCTGTGATCCTGTGTGTTTAAAGTAGGAATCCATCCTGACCTGGAGTATGCCCATCTGTGGAATGGACAACTACTATCACTATACAGGGTTACACTGGCCATGCCCATACACAGAGGCACATATCTGACACAAGGTGTCACTGGGCATGCTCACACACTTAGTAGCACAGGGCTGTTCGGAATGCACTATGATTCCATCTTCACAAGGTTATACTGGGCATGCTCATACACTTTGTAGCACAGGGCTGTCTGGGATGCACTCTGATTCTAAACACGGAAGGCCACCGTGCCCATGCTATTACAGGTAGACATAAATAACACATTTTAATGGGCTCTGGTGTTAGTAGTTGTCATTGTTAGCAGGAACGCTGCTCTACATATATCTGACACCGGTCTTTTACACAACGTCTGCTGCTGTCCATCACCTTAGATGTATCATCCTATACCAAGCACAATATCACTACTCAGTGATTTCTTGCTAGGAGTGGAAACTGCTTGACCAACACAATGAGCCTTGCTAGAGGTGGCAACTGCTTGAACAACACAATGAGCCAATGTCCTGCTGTAAGTACGAGGTTGTCCAGTGTTTGTCATTCTGGGATGACATGACTGACAGCAGACATGCCTTTGACACATATCACATGCATCCATGATTCAAGAGAGTGGGGATAATACCCAAGTCACATCTGCCCATACAGTGCCATTCCAAGGCAAATGTCCTAAACACAGGATAACACCCTGACACATACAGGACAACTGCATTGTATGCTTATGCTAACCAGTGTTAGATGTGTAGCATCCATAATCACATCTGCTCACTGTAGATCCAACAATGGGGAGTACTGACATCTGTGCAGTGAGGAACACCTGGCTGATGGCTCTGTAGTGCATAATAGCACTACCACCATATACATCAGAACCAGACATGTGGGCCATAACACAGGTACCACTCCAGGTGCTGGTGTCCCCACATACATAGAGGCCACTCACATGTACTGATCAGTGCCCCCATAAAAGGCATCACAGATGAGTCATGTGTAGGACACAGTGTCACATGCTGCATTCTAGGATGTAAACCTCAGACACCACCATGCCCTCAGACCACCAACGTGCATCCATACATGTTGTAGGACATATAAGAGTACACCACCATGTGACCCTTGACCAGTGGACTGTACCAAGCTCTACATCAACTGTAGAGATTACCCATGTACTGACACAGTTGCATCATGTGTTATGCAATGCAATGATACCACTGTCTGTAACCAGGTCAGCTGTACACATACCAGGGGCCCTCAGTTATTTACAGCATTAGCAGATGACTGTTGCTGTACACGAGTACACACCCTCATGTTTGGATATGACATACATGTACCTGCCCTGGGTATGTACATACCACACACACACACACACACACACACACACACACACACACACACACACACACACAACATACATGTAAATAGCATAGCTGTTGTTGTCCTTTGTGCAAACAGGTGGCTACAGCCATTACACACATGCACATGGAATGTAGGTCCATGGCTGCTGAATGCTAACAGTACATAAGGTGTGATATCAATGTTGACAGAGGTGACATTCCCTCTGTACTGGTCACCCATTACACCTATCATATCATACAACAGTCCATGTGTCATGTATGTCATTACACATGTCCACCAATTGCAATGCCTACAAACATGCCCAAATGACAGGATTGCAGGACCTACACACATGTACATGTAGTGGTGTGTGCAGTTGCTGATGTATGCAGGTGACATGTATCCTAGTACATCATGCAGTTGCAATGCAGCCTCAACATTGCCAACTTTATATGGTGATTAGCTGAATGTGCGGAAAGATGTACCTCAGGTATGGACTGATGTGTGAAAATAACTAAGTGGTGGGGCATCTTTGCAGATGGATGTTTGCTGAGGACAGCTCACAGGTGTGTCACAAGCAGTCCTACAATAACCTGTATAACCGGTAAGCAATGGTTTCATTAATTGAAGGACATAACACACAACTTAGACAGTGGTCAGGGTGACACCGAAGGTAAATCACTTGACACCTGTTAACAGTTAAGACGTCCCGTGTGCATATATCAGCACTGTTGCCAAAGGAAGCGTCAGTACACTTTGTAATGCATGCAATACTGCTGTAAGTCTGTCATGCATATCATGAGCTAGGCAGGTCTTTGATTCACAGTACTGGCATATGTGGTTGCGTGTGTGTGTCCATATATGTCACATATGGTGGGGAATACATCTCAATTGTTACTCACTCTCCTGTACACTAGTGTACACATCTGTACAGACTGCAATGTAGAAAGCAGGACATAGGCAGGGGCATGTATCTCACACATGTGAGGTATCTGTATGTGCATGACATAGGTGTATTCAATACTGAATGCCACAGTGTGTGTATGTGTGTGTGTGTGTGTGTGTGTGTGTGTGTGTGTGTGTGTGTGTGTGTATGTATGGCTGTCTGGTCCCTGGAGTGAAGATATATGTTACCATACTGAACTGATAAGACCCCTCCCCCCATCCAGGTGATGCAATCTACTATCCGTGTTGATGTCCCCGATCTTAGGCCATACTGACTAACTGTACATGTTTATTCTCTGTGGCATCTCATGAAGGTGCACAGTACTGTAATGATGATTTGCACGTAGGCGGAGGTCCTCACCTTAACAGTAGCAACTGTGTGTGAGTGTGTGTTACTGTGTCAGTGAATCCGTGAGTGTGTGGGTGTGTTACTGTGTCACTGAATACATGTGTGTCAATGCCTGAGTGTGTGGGTGCAGTTGTGTGTTGGCATCCTGTCATGGGAATGTGTATTACTGCTTCCCAATGAGGCATCACACTTCCCACTGGCCTCTACCCTTGTAATTAGCTAGATCGCTCTCTTACCTCACCACTCCATGTAACTGTACCTGTGATGTCACCCAGTATGGATGTCACGTCTGTAGCCACAGTAGCTTAATACACAGCTATCATGCTCTTGGATCAGTAGATGTGTTTGGAATGTGGGGCATTCTCACTGTTATGTGGCAGCTACATGGTGCATGCTGGTATATTCATACATATCTGTGAGTAGTCCACATTGACATATGGGACACTAACTGCAAACACTGACATCCACTGGCACATGCAATTAGACCTGAAGGAGGACAGCAGAACATCATGACCAACATGCAGTTACTGTTGTTACACAAGACACATACTGTTAACTGTACGAAATGCATTGTACACCTGTAGTACATGGTATGTCTCCTGCCTGTCAACAGTACTCAACAATTGTAAACTACACTTATCTTCCTAGTCTGTTCACCCTGTGCATCAGACCATATGAGCATGTCCCTGCACAGATGGTGTGGATGTCAGGGATGTGGCACAGGCATCATCATCATATGCACAGGGTGATAATGCTTGCCAGAGGCCTAGGCTGCACCATTGGATGACATCATGTGTGTGGGTTAGGGCCTTTGATCTAACTGGGCATGTGTGGATGTTATGCATGTGTGTGTTGCGGTGCCCTACATATGTTTCCAGTGTGTGCGTGTATGTATGTACACAGTTCTGGCATGTGTCTGGCCTACACAGGGGTATTATTGACAGCTACAGACTGTACAGGCCAGGTTTTACAGTTCATGTTGTCTGGCCATGGACATGTGACCTGTGCCTGTCAGGGGTTGCACGGACACTACCAGGCAGAGGTGCAGATTGTGTGCTGTCTGATGACACTTGTCCACTGGAACCATGTCCCTGTTGGTACCATCCCGGGCCAAGTGCACATGGCCTGTTGTGTTGTGGTGTGGACAGCACAGCACCAGATGCACTGCTGCTGCTACCGCCACTATGGGAGCGGACATGTGAGGTAGCTCATACACGTAGACCTGAAACAGGTGATGTAGCAGGCCTACATCCACATGCCAGATGCCTCACTCCTACCAGATGTTCCAACACAGACATTACACTCACGGATTGTCATGCCACAGTAAAGAACTCCAACCATGTCACCTAACTGTCTATCCAAAGTTTCAGCAATCTGCTGTTGAGCATTTACCATTGCCTGGATGTTGTTGTTTAAAGAACAGACAGCAGCCCTCTGAAGTCTTTGATCTTCTCTGTTGTGCCATTCAGCACATGCATGTGCCTCCATTACAGCCTGAAACATGCATCTGGTGACACCAGCTGCTGTGCTCTGTCTTGCAGGAGCATGTTGGCCAGAGGTCCTACTATGAGCAGCACTAGTCACATGCCTGTATGGGGCACCACCAGTCAGTTGGCTGACACCATGGTGTGCAGGCACACCTTCTATAGCCCCCACACTTTCCTGTTCCAAGCTACCACATGCCAACTGTCCTTCCTCTATGACCACTGGTGATGGGGTATGTGCAGGCATGGGATCTGTGTGTGGGGATGAGGGGGATATAGCTGGAATGGCAACCAATGGCACAGTTTCAGCCCCTGACAACCCTGCCTGTACCTCAATCATACATTCATCATCACTGCTAGAGTCTGTGGGGACACTAACATCAGATGGACCGCAGGAGGGCAATGCACCTACATCACCTGTGAGGGCAGACAAGAACTGTACATTACAATCTATACAATAGACACACACACACACACACACACACACACACACACACACACACACACACACACACACACAGACACACATGCATGTGATATGACAGAAGGCATGCAACATGCATGTGATATGGCAGACGGCATGCAGCGCAGACAATAATAGTGGTAGTTATCATACATCCCTGGATTGCACACAACAGCATGCATGTGTCACAGCAGACGGCATGCAAATTACACAATCATAGTAGTAGTTAGTATACATCCCTGTGTTACACCATGTAGACCAGCACAGGTTAACAGTACACCTGCCTGATGTGTGGCATATGACCTTGACAATCACATGTAGTATGACATGTGATCTGCTGATGTATGCAATGACATGCATACATGTTTAACACGATGATGTCCTGTTAAATATAGAGTGGGGTAATGGTGTCCCAATGCAGTGTTGTCTGTGCACCCTACAGATACACTGCACATTTAACTGATGTGCATGGCCATTGCAGGGAATCATGAGGCATCTCTATTGCTATACAGTGTGAGTTACAGACACAGTTCATAGCCATGACTGTGTTCAGATAAAATACATATATACTGTGGAATGTGACCCATGTCACTGAGGTGTATACACACTAAACCATGATGTGGAATGTGTGACACAGGTCACTGAAGAGTATACGGATGACACCCCTGCACATCTACAACCATATTGCTGCTGCCTGGCAACTATGGCATCTGTGTACCATACACACACACACACACACACACACACACACACACACACACACACACACACACACACACATGAGGAGCAAGTATGACATTGATGTCCAACACCAGCAAGGGGAATGTACTGTATCTGTGGGCTGATGTGGATACTGTACTGGTGACTGCTGTCATGTTGTGACACCCTCAAGATGTTCAACACATCTTATGTGGTGGATTGATGTCACATCTACACAAGATGTGCACAGGCCTGTAGGATGTCTAGTGTTCCACATCTATAATATAACCATTACACAAAGGCCATAGTTGGACTACTACTGTGTGTGTGTTGCTTTATGTCTCTGACCATCCTCCATGGCCATGTGTGTACATGTGTTGGCCAAATTATTGTGACGGGCATCTATTTCACATGTCTGTGTTGTCCCATATGACATACACCCATATATGTCATATGCTCCACTGACGACAGGGTTATGCAGACAAAGGGTGGTATGTGGGATATGTTTTCAAATTAGTTAGGTAGTGTTGCAGCCAGGTCACTAGATGTCATAGACATGTCAAGATAGTACATCACATTGTGTGACATTCATAGCAGGGCTATGATCCACACCAGTGAATCTTGTGGGCTGGCCATACTCCAGCCCACTGTGTAGTACTGTTTGTATTCCCCACATGTGTAGTTCTGATCTGTAGTACATGTCCCTACAGTGAACAGCACCACCACCAGTGTATTTACAGCTGTCCACACATCTGGCAATGACAGTTTGTGAGGATTCATGTCAGTGAGGTGATTCACATAGTTTGCAAGTGTTGCACATGGGCAGGCAATGTGATGCATTGCAGGTCTGGCCTGTATATTGTGACAGGACCATACATTATGTGTACATGTGGAAAATGGCCACATGGCAGATTGATATATGCATTACGATGCCTGATAAATAATAACAGTCTCACCTGCAATGGGCTGCTGTTGCAGTGGAACACCAGAGGTATCTAAATAGGAGTAACACAGCAGTATGAACATTATCCACACCTGTATGATGGCTACAGGGTGCAGTGTGCATGTTAACACATACATCAATACATTAGACTATACTATGGTGTATGCACATGTGCGCATACACAGAGTAGCATACTATAGTATGTGGCATGTGTGCATACATGCCTGGCATATGATGTTACATTACATACTAAACCATTACATATTGTACAGTGACACATGCAACTATATGGAATATAGTTGTTACAGGTGTAGTACTGACTTACCAGGCAACTCCAAGCTCAGTGGTTGAGATACACCCACCTCCACAATATCGGCTAAGGCTTGTGGATGTTGTTCTGCAGGTGTCCCCAGGTTGGCCAGTAGCTCCTCGGTATGTGTGAGTGGGGGCTGGGTTGGTGGTCCACTACCTGTTGCACCTTGTTCCTTGGCAATTGCATTCACACACTGTTTCGCCCGTCTAATGAGGTCTGTATAGTGTCTGCACACCTGCTGGTATGTGCGGTTGTGGCCACCCACATCATTAACCCTCCTGTGAAGTTCCATCCACAGGGCATCCCGCTGCTGTGCATTCTGTGGCACATGGCTGAACAGGATATCATGATAGTCATGTAGGTATGGGATGAGGGCCTCATCCCCCAAGTGGGTATAAGGGGGTAGCTTTGCACACAGCATACCTGGAAGACACAATGTTGGAGACGGGTCACAGTAACTCACAGCGACATACAGAGCTACAGCTGAACATACGTGTGTATCGCATTTATTACTATTAAATAGTTGTATTTGCAAATCTATATGACACCGACATGTTTGTGTCACACACATGTGACACTCAATGGTGAGCGGATATTATCACCATATATGTGTGTGTGTGTGTCACCTGATTACATTGCTCATACTCCATGTGGATGCTGTCTTGATGTGAGCATGTCTGTTTGCCTGTACTGGTGTTCCTACCTATCAGCACATGGCTGGATGTGTCCACATTAATGCATTCGACCTTGATGCTGTGTATTTGTCACATATAAAGACTTACACTGCCTTAACAGACATGACCTGTGACCCTGCAAACTTGCTCACGTAAGGTTTTACATGTATGTGTTCTGCCATATACATCTACATGGCACTGTACAGCAATTCAAAATCCTGCCATGTATCACCTGTGTTGCACATGTGATACACATGGGACACTGACTAGCCAGATGGTATTTGCAGGGATGGATATCAATTATAGCATGTACAGTCAAAGTCAACTAGTAGGCTATATGCCATCGGCCATGTATGAATCTAGGATGAAAGGTTACCTGGCTGTAGCTGACAGGCGGGTCTCTAGGGCCAGTTGGAGCAGTGCCACATTACTGACCCACAGGGTTAATGATACATTTACCATGCGGTCATCACACCATGTCTGAGAGGGGAGCGATGTGCAGCTTTGCTGGACAGGAATGCATAGTATGGCAGGACTATGTAAAGTGTATGGGACAAGGATCTGTCCAAAATGTGGTGATCCTAGCACTAGGAAGGTGGATGTCCATGAAGTATGTGTTTGAGATCAGGATGTGTACATGTAGCATGTCCAACATCACTGGGTTGGGCATGGATTGATTCAGGGTATGCATCATGCTAAATAGTGGAGATGGGGAATGGGAAGGCTGATGTAGGCCATCTGCACATGACCAATACCCCTTAAAGGAAATATGTGATCTTATATGGGTCACTTGAGTGTTGTGTATGGCTGGACAATGATCTCTATATTCATGGATGGCACCCTGTCATGATTAGGGTTGCCACATATGACTACCTGACAGGTGTGGTGACGTAGCTATCACAGGAAAGACAACTGCCCAGCTGCATCCCTTACACACAGTGTCCATTATGTTGACCACTTAATAGGTGGTAGATCATGGGTACAGGGTTATTAACATAGGGGTGACAATGCAATATGTAGCTGTCAGATTGTGGCCATATGTCACACACACCTCACCCACAAAGCCCCTTCTGTATGTTGTCCACAACACTCTTGAGTCAGCTATTGCTCCTAGGTCATAGTCATTTGCATACTTCAATAAGCAGATGCCTTCTGTTTGTCTGTGTGGTATGGACTACAATGAGGGGAATACAATTAATTAACCCTGTCTTACTGTAGCTGGCACTGGTGTGATGAACATGTATTATTCAAACACCTTCTGTAGTGTTGGTTCTGCCAGCAGTCCCATTGCAAAACACTCCTGTGACATAGGAATGTACATCTAGTATACCTAGTGTAGGTGGAACACAGTATGGGTGATGATGTCCTATGACCTGGCAAGGTTATGATATGCAGTGTGAAATCAACCTTACTGTCATCTACATCTGTACTGCTGACATCAAATAATTTGATCAAGGTTCATGGCCTTTCAGACCAGACTCAGCAGGGTAGTAGTGCAGTACTTCCCATTATCAGTGATATCTCCCCCTTTGAGGGTTGTGATACCTGTTGGTGTGCACCATTCAGTATGAACACAGCCTGACATGGAGCTATGTTTTACATGATGTGTACATGGAGAGCAACTTGTTTTGCCATATGTGTATGATACAACCTGTGATGTGGACAGGTCCCATGCAGCCTGAGTGCAGTTTGCACCTGCATAGTTGTGGGTACAGGGGCTCTGTGGTGTACATGGATATATGAGTGTGTATCTGTTGGGGGGGAACAGTGTGTTTATGTCATCCAAGACCCTATCTGGATTGCTTATTCATGCTCAGCACTTGTTCAGAACTTGTAAGCACTATGTAAGCTACTAATTACTATAGCACTCAATCTTCCTCATTACCTAGAGGTAAACAGGTTTTGTACATACTTTTCTCACTTGCCTAGACTAAAATAGCTCTTGTACTCACTTTCCTCAATTATCTAGGGGAAATTAGTTTTATATTCAGGCATGTCCAAGGGTCAGCTGCCAGTGTTCTCTCCTGTCAATCTGATGAATCTGGACATCTTGAAGCAATGTAGACATTGCCTCATGTACACACACAACCCTCTCCTCCTACCACCCAACACTACAACCTGTGAGAGATGCACTTATCGAGCCAAACTGGAGGTAAAGCTCTCTCCAACCAAGCCTGACCCTGACAGTCATGTGGAGAAAGTAAACATTCGCACCACACCACACTCATCACATAGTCTCACTGAATCTACCCCACCATTAACTGAGAAAACTACTCGTGTACCAGCTCATTAGCTCAACACTTTCTGGAATTCATAAACACCAATGGCCTGGATCAACATATCCACACACCCACCAAGGGCAACAATATCGTAGACCTAGGCATTACCAACATGAGTGACCGGTCTTCCACACCTGAAGTCAACTCCTCGTTGGTCCGATCTAATCATAAGCTGAACACCGTTGATATCCACATCCTGCCCTCACACACCATTAAGGGAACCACAGTATCATATGTCTACAAAGCTAACTTCATGCTTCTTAAGACAGACGTGATGAATGTCATGACACCCATGCAGATGGACAATACTGTTACAACTGCTGAATCCTACACAAATGTACTCTATAAGCACTTACACAAGTGCATGGATCGTGCTATCCCAAACAGAACCAAGATGCTATACTCCTAATTAAGGAAGCCAATCTGGTGGTCCCCTGCCATAAACAAACTATACAACAGGAGGAAGACACTGTTGTAAAAGAGAGTACAATCCCATGTGTGGAGGAGCATCCTGGTCAGCCTAAGTAAGATGGTGAGATCCCTTATAAGATCCTCCAAAGCTAGCTACGAAAACAAAATCACCACTAATTCCAACAACAATAACAAAGCATTCTATAGCTATGTCACATATCTCGATGTCAACACCCAGATCTGCTCTGAGTTACAGCACAAAGGCACGAACATTACAGAACCAACTGATATTGCCAGCATCCTGGCAGATAGGTTCAGTGCTACCTTTCCCCCCCTCACCCGCTAAAGGGCCCATATCTATACAACAAGAGTGCAGAGTCCCTGTACTCAAAACTACGCAGGTAAAAGCTGCACACTTAGCATCCATGGGACGGGACAACATCCCAGGCTGCATTTTACATGAACTTCAGAACATACTGGCTCCCCACCTATGCACCATGTTCAATAATAGCCTCACACTGGGCTTTGTGCGCCTTGAATGGCACACAGCAACAGTTATCCCACTCCACAAAAGTGGTGCCACAATGGACCACGGGACCTATTGCCCTATAGGCCTGACTAGCCTGGTCTGCAAGGCTATGGAGCACATCATCATGGATCTCAGTCACAGAGACATTGGGTACCTCCAAACCTTTGACCCCTCCCAGTTTAGCTTTGTTAAGGGCAGACCATGCCTCCTAAACCTGGTGGACTTCTTAGAGACAGTTACCAAGGCATTAGATGAGGGTAAGGAGGTCCACACAGCCTACCTAGATCTCTCAAAGGCTTTCAACACGATTCCTCATTCTGGTATTATCGACATACCCACCTGCCTGAACATTAACCCCTACGTCATGTGATGGTTTGCAAAGTGGCTCACAGACAGAACCCTCACAGTGGGAGTTGCAAACCCTAGGTCCGACTGTATACCAGTTACAACTGCCGTCCCCCAGGGCTCAGTCCTAGGACCCCTCATGTTTGGTATATAATTCTCTGATGTACAGGCAAGCACAGGAGGGCTTTGGCTGAAAAGGTTTGCAGATGACTGCAAACTAGGGGACATAATTGTTTTCCTAGATGTTACAGACACCCTCCAGAAGGGTCGCACTGAGACGGATACCTGGTGTCAATATTATGGCCTCAAGCTGAATGCCAAAAAGTGCATAGTCATCCCCTTTGGATATAACTAATTACCCATGGACTACCACATAGATGCTAGTCCCCTACATACAGAAAAGGTAATAAGGGATCTGGGAACCCCAGTAGACAGCAATCTCTCCTTCAATACCATTAATAACAAGGTGGTTAGAATATCCTTCTATGTGGCCCCCTAATCTCTAATGGTTTCACAGCCAGAACAAAGGAGGCCATTGTGCCTCTCTACTCATGACTTATTAGACCCATTAAAGGATACAACACCCCATTTGGGATATACCTTACAATACAACTGCAACAGCTTGGAAGACCACAACAGTGCCACACCAAGAGGATTACTGACCTCAGACAGATGACCTATGCAGCCCAACCTAAGAAACTCCAGCTGTACTCAGTTGCATACCGCATACTCACAAGTGATCTCTGCTTGACATACAAGGCCCATGTCCAACCCAGTATTTCTGGATATGCTCCACCTAAACGGAGGCCCCTGAGAGCCACATGCTCTAGGGATATACACCTAACCACAACGATGATTAGGACGTGCTGGACAGATAAATTCCTGACCCGGAGACTCCCCATGCTTTGGAACATGATTCCAATGTACATCAGGCAGGGCCCCTCACTAGCACTCTTCAAAGGAAACCTTGACGTGTGGATGGGAGACAGACATGTACCCCGGGGATCACTGCAGTGGCCCTGCTGGACAGAGGCACAGGGAACTAATGGTAAATGACCAAAAACAGAAAACAAACTGTTACAAAAACACCAAAAAGCCGATATTACTAGAAACTACCGATTTATTTTAAACGTTAAATAAAACACGCTTTTCATCCTACAATGTTGTTGAATGTTGAACTAATGGCTCTGCCATTCAGAGGCACAGGGAACTAACCTATGGGGGTGACGAAAGCCAATACACTCTAGCTAGGCTTATAAATACCCTTGGTAAGACAGCCTAGTACCCATCTTTGCACTTATTACGTCTTATGGGCATGGATAGTTAACTAGCTCTTCCATTTTACTTTGCTATCATGCTGATAAACTATCGGGTGACTACAAGTCATATGTATCCTGTTATTGTGTATTGTAAATGCCAATAGACATAACTAATGTTTGCCTACAATAACAGTAATGCTATGTAACTTGTAATACATATCTGCCTACAATACTGTACATTACACAGTTATTGACACAATATCCCACAATGCAAATCATAATTGCACAGTGAGCCAACCTTCAACATGTTATTCTCAGTAATACACCCATACATATGGCTACTGTTACAATATATCAGCATATACTATCCCCTGTTATAGCACATACTTGTTGGACCAGCCCTGCCACTGACAGCGGCTGGTGAGGAATATTTGTGTTCAAAGCCCTTATATAGCATCCCTTGTGGTGTATGCGGTGTTTGCTTTGTGACCTACAGCAGTACTCACATAAATTCTACAAGTGCTACTATGCTCAACAATACATCACTACAAGATAACTTTCCACTAAATGGATTGTGTGCACTTTAAATATTACAGAACAGGTACTAAATACACAGACATACTGAGTGTTCTACATACCTTATTAGTAACCCGAGTTGTCATTGACTGTTGATTCAATCCTTTTCAGTTTGTATTTCAATCTTCTTTGTAACGTTCTGCTGGTGTATACAGGTATATACGGATGGTTTGAATGTGTGATAAGCCATCCTTTTCTAGTTAAATATCGGTAACGTGCTATCCTGATTACCAATTGGTGTTCCAAAGTAGTTAATTAGATGCCCATCAGCTGTGCAGCTACTCCATTAGCCGATACCATGGCAACAGTGGTGTATAACTGAGTACTCCACTTGAAAGTTGTCCGTTTGCCTTACTTTAGAGGAAGACAGCCTGGATTTGTTGTTTGTGATGTATTTCAACAGCTATATGGAGACAGACAGAGATATATTAGCTTCATGACTCCCATGGATTGTGTGTAATGGCTAGATGATGTTGTTCTACATGTGAGTACAGCTGTTATATTTCAGAACATTGCTACTTATGCAGGGTTTGTTTGTGCCTGGTACTTATGCAGATGTTTCAGTCTGGAAAGGATGTTTGGGAAGCTCAAAGCTGTATGGCTATGCATAAACTGTTATGTGGTTTATAGTGTGCTCACCAGACATCCCTCATTTGGTGTACATGTGTATCATACTGTGCTGTTACTCAGTAATTGGTAACACTTCCTGGTGTACACACAACCTTCTGAAATGGGATTAGTACAAACAAACCCTGTAACATCAGCAGCTGTTCCATTGTATAACAGCAACTATTTCATATAGGGCCATGTTAGTGTGTCTCTGACAAGGTATGTTAAGGCTTCTGCAGATGTCGTACAGTGAGTGAATGATTTGTGATGTTATTACCGTTTGTATTGTAATTGGTTTGGGTGTGGGGGTGATGTTGGTGGGTGTACATAGCAGATGCAGGTGTGTAGGAACTGCTTTTATACATAATCCATATGTGCATGAGGGTTCCTTCCCTATTTGAACACCTATCCTTTAGTGGACTAATACTATGGTAATTGCAGGCTGATTCATTAAGGCACTGTTAAGTGGTTCCTGTATAGCATGCAGGTGATGTTAGTCCTTGAATCCTATCGGCAATACATCAGAATGTAATAAAGTGCTGCTACATGAAAGCTGTGTATTTCTGTCATAGGTATTTGCAGTCATTGGAGTTGTGTTGATGACTGACCCTCTTTGGCTAGGGTTGATACCTTTTCATATGGCCATAGTGGGACGTTATCGGGACACACATTAGATTTTACAGGCCGACACAAACCCACGGTCAGTGCAAGGGACAGAACTTTCCTTTCTTGCCTAAATATGAGCTTATTCTTGTAGCAGTTTAGTTGCTTATCCTGTTTCTAGTAACATGTAAGTATTTTAGATATAGAAAGAACTATTGTATGCAACTATTACATTACATATGGGACATAATTATGTCCTACAATCTCAGGACATTTGCCACATTTAACATATTTGGTCAGGACACAACCGCCCAAAGAGGGACTGTCCCTCGCAAAGTGGGACAGGTGGTAACCCTATCATTGGCTCATGTCCATAGCACATATTTGTAATAGTGTATAGGCATATACTCTCCATATCCTTTGTTCATAAAGGTTGGTCGTGGCGGAATGTGTGATTGCTATGGTCCATGCTATACTCATATATGAACACTTCAACCGCTGTATAAGGGATACCTATGGAATCCCAAAACCACACAATTCCGATGCCCACAGTACCGGGTCCAGACTCCCATACCCCACATTACCGACAGCGAGAGTAACTTGCGAAAGTAACATGAACATGGAACACACACACGCACACATAGACACACTGCTACCCACCACATCCAAACAAACCATCCTACACTACGTATGAGCAGGTGGGCAAGCTCCCCTACACCCATGTGGGTGTCTGCACCCCCCACACCCCCCCACTTTAATATTCTACCTCCTATATCACACAAACAGATGCACAAAGCTAACCCACACATTACAGTCCCCCAGGAACACACACCATACTCAGAACACACACTTACACACACTACAGCCCTCAGAAATACACTTACACACAGTAACCTACCTGAACCGCAACACCAGAAGCACTGACTAACTGTCCCTTAACATCGTGATTTTAAACCTCGCTCTTCTGGTGTTTCGGTACTGTGTTCTTTTGAACTTTAAGCCTCGTGATTATGCGCATCAGTATGTCAAGCAGTCGGTATGTGGTAGGTATCCCATTTATATGCACCTCCATGGTTATGTAGATGTTGTTAACCTATCTATATATCTACATATATATGTATATCCCCATATATTAACATATATCTCTCTCTCTCCCTCTCTCTCTCTCTATATGTATGTATATATATATATATATATATATATATATATATATATATATATATATATATATATATTGATGTATATATATATATATATATATATATATATATATATATATATATATATATATATATATATATATATATATATATATATATATTGGGATATTGGGTACATGCCGGTTTGTCCTATTTCCACACATTCCTACCTTTTGTGTTTTATCCTGTCAGTATACACAACTGCCACTGGTACATCTCAGGTAGCGTAGTGGTATGTTATTGTGAAGATTGTGTACATGGTTGCGTGTTCTAATCCTGGCAGTGTTATTTTACCTCTCATAGCAGGCACTGGTAGTACAAGGGTGATTAACGCACATTTCAGTGGTTGTGTGTTCCACATGTTTATTATTCTGTGGAATACTACCTATATATGCAAGCTGTCGATAAGGTATACTATGTAACATATAAATCATCTGAGAAGATTCCTGTCATGGATACTCCCCATTATTTGGAACTACATTCCTGATTACATTATACAAAACCCCTCACTAACACTCCAGGAATCCTTGCAGAGTGGGTCGGGAACAGTGGATACACCCCCCGGGATCCCGCAATTGGCTCTGCTCCACAGAGGGGACAGTTAGTTAATCAATGGGGTGGCGACAGCAGACACTTTTTGGCTATGCTTATGAGTGGCCTCGGGCAGTTAGGCATGTACCTACCTATGTATCTATAAACCTATACATACAGTAGGAACACATGCTGATAGCTTAATTTACTGTTCAGGTATTGACTTACCTTGTGCCAGTGGCAGTTGTGTGTGCAATAGTTGAGGGCTACCTATGTAGGATGCACACAATAGACCACCTGTGCATGACAATTTACAGGTGGTCGTGTGTGTGTGCCATCCATGTTTGCTGTGTGTGCAGGTGGAGAAGGGTGTCAGTCCATAAGTTCCTACACTGTCAGTGTGTGTGCTATACGTTCCCTCTTTGCCAAGGCATGGGCATGCTGGGCATGCCTCCATCTGCCTACTGGGGATGGCACAGGGTGTTTGTGGTCTGAGTCGCTCTGTGCCTGTGGGCCCCTTGGCAATGGTAGTGGGCTGTGAGGGCTTTCACCATTCTGTCCCTGCTGCAGCTGTTTCCACAGGATCATATAAGTACTGCAAGGCTCCACCAGATATGTCCAAGCAACGGAACCGTGATTTCAGCATCCCAAACATGCGCTCTATGATGATTCTGGTTTCTGCGTGTGCCTCATTATGGCATTCTTGCATGGCTGTGTATGCATTTCTGATGGGAGCCATCATCCACGGTTCCAGTGCATAGCCAGCATCCCCCACCAGGTGGCCATATGGGATGCCCCCCCTGGCAAATACCTGATACAGCTGTGAGGCATGCCAGATGTGGGAGCTGTGATATCTTCCAGGGCTGCCAGCACACACATCCATGATAATGCCCTGGGCATTGCAAATGACCTGGTAGTTGATGGAGGGGTATCCCTTGCAGTTTATGTAGCACCTACCCTGCTCACCAGGTGGTGTCTTGATGTGTATGTGCGTGCAGTCTATTGCACCCAGTACCTCTGGGTAGTCTGCCACACAGTGGAAGAGACGCATATTGCCGGCCAACTCCTCCTGCATTCGGGAGAAGTATATGTGCTCATTGGCATGTGGTAACATGGCATCCAGGAACTGGTGGAGTATCCTGGATGCTGATGCCTGTGAGATTCTCATGATATCTCCAGTTGGCCTTTGGAAGGTACCTGTGGCTAGTATTCTCAAGCTTACACATACCTTTGTGTCCACTGGGATGGGTTCCCCTCTGTTACTTCTGGCTCTGAGGCATGGCTGGCACAGCTCAACAAGTTGCTGTATGGTGTCCCTGTCCACCCTGTAATGCTCTACTATCTCCAGATCATGTAGCCTCTGGTAGGTTACTCTGGGTCTGAACACTTTTCTCCTCCTCCGGTGCCTGAGATGGTTGTCAGCATCATCCTCCACACCACCGTCGGTCTCCAACACATGCTGGTGAATCAAAGCTATGGCAGCCCCTAATATGTACATATTAAAAGTTCCCCGTCTGTATACACCAATGGTGCAGAGTGTCTGGGAATACACAAGTGTGTGTGGGGCTTTCACAAATTATACTATTGTGTAATGGATGATGCTGGTGTAACTGGGTGTGCATGTGCAATTCCAGCTGTGGGATATCTTAATTATTGGTTTTACAGCAGGTACTGTTATTGTGGGGCCTTTGGTGTTGACTTACGCTTGGCTGCCATGATTCATCTATTGCCCTTTACTTCACTTTTCAACCCAATTCCCCTCCCATTGTCAGGCATGCATCCAGCTGCCTGCTTTCTTGTTTTGTACTTTCACAACCCAGGATTGTGTTGGGAAATGTATTATGTAGCTGATATACTGCAAGTTTGCTTTGTTCTGCTGTGACAGTTCTTTTTTCTTTGCTGTATGGCACCTCCCCTTTCCTGTTCTGCAGGTAGCTGCAAGCAGCCTTGTTAGCTGTTGTCAATGGGCTACTGTGAGTTCCTAAGTGTTAATTACTCATTTGTACTCCAATTACCATGCTGCAGCATTTCCTTATTGTCTTCCCGTATCCTTCCTGTTTCAGCTGTGGTGCATGCCGCGCACAGCCGTTTACCGGGTTTCGAGTGTGTTTTCATCCACGTTCACATGCACTTTTGGTTACCTTGTGTGCTCTCAGCTAAGCAAAGCTATGGCTACTTCCACACCCCTATCCTGCGGCTTTGCTTAGCAACAGGCAACCCAGATTAGCAATGCTCCAATGTGCTTACAGCTACAGTGGTGCACTCCTCTCTTGATGTCATGTTTACCTCCAGGCCACTCCTCGGTGTTGTACCACTACACAGTGTCGTACATCCTTATGCCGGCGGGGCATTTCCAATTCAGTATTACTTGACTCATTTGCATGGCATTGACTACTAATTCCTAGTTACCACGCAGAACACTGTCACAGACCCTTAGCAACCCTTGCTCCATGGTTGTGGTGTAGCATGCATGCCATTGACTATTATGGGGAATTCATGAATTGTGTTACATTGCAGTTTTATGACATCTAAATATATTTTCCTTGTGATTCCGTTTGCGCACTGATGCACTGCGGTTTTACTTTGCATTAGTGTGGCCATGACATTAAATGTTATTTTTTATGTGTTGTGGATGTTTTCTTTATGCCATTGGCTATATATTTTGCCATTGGCATATATTAACATTATAATACATAAGTTTGGTCTGCTTTCATGGCTCCAATTTTATGTTTGAAAAAATGTAAACTTTGGTTATTATTTTCTTCATGCTACGCTATGTCTGCACCACTTCGTGAATCACTATATACCTTCATTTGCATGCTGCACTGCTGCTCATGGGGTAATTAGCATACATGCGCTGGGAGCTGCGCAGCTCTGGTGTATGCTGGTAGTGCATGTGGAAACAGCCTGTACCTGAATCGCTCGGTGGCCATATTTGGTGCTAGATTGCCAATGCTACTCCGGCGCCTTGCGCAAGCTTCATGAATCCCAGGGTGTATCTTTCAGCTTTCTTTTTCACCTGAGGTGTTCTACAGCCTGTGTACAGATGACTTGAAAATGGGTAAACTGATTACATGTGTTACTGATAGTGCATGTCTGCAAAAGAACTTCACTAAATTGACCATTTGCACACAGGAGAATAATATGCTAATAAATACATTAAAAAAATAAGCATATGAGATTTGGGAGACACAGAATAAATATTTAATACAGCACAATGACTGAAACTGTAGATTCATTTAAGGTCCTGGGTATATGGGTATGTCCAGCTTTGCCATTTTCTAACCATTGGTTAATGATAGATGTTATGTTGTCCCTATCTCACCTTCCTTCTTGCTGGTTGGGTTCAGAGACGATCCTTGACTCTGACTTAGAAGTATTCTAAAGCTCGAGAGCTTCCACTGGTTCGAGGCTAGACCCTATCCCAACATGCCTAGCAAGAGTTACTCAGATCTCATTTGCCACTTGAAGCTTCAGGATTGCTGAAGACTGGCTCAGAATAAGTTAGATTGTTTTCCTACTTATTTTTTGGTAAAATATTGTTATTTGGTAGCATAGTTATGTCTGTAGATCAGTAGAATCTGGTGTTTGTCTATCCCTCTATCTACCGCCTTCTTAGTTGCTGTTTATTGTTGAGGCCATTGTTTCTTTATTTCTCAGGCCTACCCTTTCTCTTCGTTCTAACTTGTGAATCCATTTAAGTTAGAGGGTTTGTCCTACACTTTCAGCCCATTTTAGTTAGAGGCCTTATTCCCCTTCTCTACTGTTGGTCCAAGGAGCTAGCCATTTAAGTCAGAGGCCTCTCCTTGGTTGGAGGAGTTATCATTTGACTTAGAGACTCTCCTCCTTCCACTACTTTCCCTTTCCAAAAAAAATAAAGAAAACATTTTGCTGTCTGTTTTTGGCTGAGTGTTTCTTTCCATTCTATTATTTCTGTTATAGTATCTTGTTGTTGTTATATGTTGTGGTAAATATGTCTAAGGAAGCTTCAAAAGAAATCAAGCCTTCTGGATTCAAGAAGTGTGATTCCTGCACCCAAAAGATGTCTCTAACCGATGGACATACTAGCTGCATATACTGTTTGGGAGCTGTTCACCTGCAGAACTCTTGTTCCATTTGTCATGGTTTTAGCTCTAGAGTCCAGCAGGAGTGCAAGAACAAGCTAATCTTGAGAGGGTTGTTGAAAGGGCCTTTTGAGGGATCAAAGGGAGGGAATCAGGCAGGAAAATATGACAAACCCTCCAAATTGGCATCTTCTTCGGCTTGGCCACAGAACCGTCAAAGGGCAAAGACAAACCGTCAAGTTCATCGGATCCAATAGCTGTCAGGTCCGACAAGGTTTTATTTCCTTTGGTTCCATCAGTACCTTTGGAATCATCTAGGAGCCATAAAAAATCCAGGTCTCCCTGCTTGGAACTGGTGCATTCCGTACCACAGCCCCCACTTCTCCAGTCTGTGGCGGGCAGTCACCAATCATCCACCCATTCCCCTCAATCATCCAGGAGCTTTTCGGATAACGGTGTGGAGAGGGTGGTGAAGAGGCTACTCAGGACACTGGCCTTGGCAAAAATTTTATCAAGCCCAGCCCATATGGAAGTGGATCCGACTGTCCAACCTACTTTGTCATTGATTCCTCCTTCGACTCACCTGAGTTCAGAGCCAGAGCACATGTAGGTCATTGTGGTGGAACCGTTGGATCCAAAAACCCTGGGTTTCTCGGGTCGGACATCAGCTCCGATCCCGTCAATACCACCTTCTCTCGAGGGATCTGGGGGCCAACACTCCCTCATCGGCTCTGGGGAGGAGAGCGAGATCGGACCCTTGTCGGATCCTATTCTCTCACTCGGAGCTTTGGCGCAGGTGAGTTTGGCACCTACATTAGCCTCAGAGCCATCACCCTCGGTTCGGAGGAGATCTCCTGGCTTTTTGGAGCCGGACACTCTATTGGGCCAGGATCGTGGTGCCTTTGAGGTGATGAAGAGTGTGATGTCCTCTCAGACTGCTCCACCCTTGGCTCCAGTTGCTGCTTTCCCTTTTGGGCCAGTGTCCACCTCTGAACCACCCCTCCTCCCCAGCCATAGGGAACCAATGCCCCAGGATGCCCCTTTGGGTGATCCCCCCTCTTATGAAACCTCTCCAGAGCACCCCTTGGAGGAGGTCCCTCGGAAGAGGACTTGTAAGAGGAAGCATTTGGACTCCCCTGAGTCCCTGACATTAGACACAGACTTGGAGGACTCAGAAGTGTTTCCACAGTCCCCCCTGAGGATGTCTCATTTTCAGACATCCTGGAAATCCTCAAGCAGAGCGATGGCTGGAAATCCCTTTCCCCTTCTAAAGATGAGTCCATGTACCTGGACACATTTGGTTCCCAACCCTCCACCTCTTGGGTGTCTCTGCCCTTCAACCCGCTGCTAGGTGTAGTAAGTCAAAAGGTGTGGAACTCCCCATAATCTATGGAACCAGTTCCGTAGAGGCCCATTAAGTTTATCACTCCACCAGATGACAAACCTTTCCTGACTAAGGGTGTGCCAGTTGATGCTATGGTGGTTCTGGCAGCCACAAAGAAGGAATTAGAAGAAACTTCTTCTTCTGTCCATCCGGTGAACAAGGAGTCCGGTACGATGGACAGATATGGGAAGCATGTCTTTTCTTCAGTGGCCTTTACCCTTATGTCACTGAATTATTTGTCCCATTTTACTCGCATCCAGAGGGATCTTCTGAAAGAGCTAGGAGATACCTTACAGAATCCTACAGCTGTGGGAGCTGCAGACAGAGCTGCTTCCCAGCTTGCGGCCTTATCTTCTGTAGTTAACTCCTCCATGTGGCTTATCTCCTATGCAGTCAATGGAGTGAGCAGGGCAACAGGCACAGGAGTCGCCCTATGGAGAAATTCCTGGATGTGCCTTTGTCAGTTCGCTTAGCCCTTCAAGTCCTCCTTTACCAACACCAAATTTGATGGCTTGTCATTGTTTGAGCCCAAGGTAAAAGAGACTCTCACCAGGTGCAAGCAAGATGGCAAAACTCTCTCTGCTGTGGGAGTATGTTTCTCCATGCCTACTAGGCCTTATCCCAAAGGTCAAAAAGGCAGGAAAATGTGGTTCCAGAAATCCCAGGAAGCTTCACCTGATGCACGTGGTGACTTTTCCCCCAGGGGCAGAGGGGGGGAACAATAATGGGAGGTGCCTCCCTCATGGTAGAGGGGGTCCGCAGAGTCAGGGTGACAGAGATACATTCTCTGGTAGGCCCTTCCAGTGCTCCTGAAAGGAGGCCTACCTGTCCACCTCTGGAGGCAATCGGGGGCAGATTGTCACTGCACCCAGAAGCCTAGCAAAGTATCATAAAAGACACATCTGTATAGTCGGTGATATCCAGGGTATACAGTATTCCTTTCTCCATGCCACCTCTTCCCAGAAAACAAAAATCCATCCCAGATGTGCCACCCAATCTAAGGGATCAAGCTACCCTAGAAGTCCAAAGGTTGCTAGAAAAATGAGTCATCCAAGAAGTCCCCACAGACCAGATCGGATCCAGAACTTACTCAAGGTTCTTTTTAGTTCCAAAGAAAACAGGGGACTGGAGGCCCATTTTGGATCTCAGCACTCTCAACAAGTTTGTCAAGAAGACAAAGTTCTGAATGGTGACACTGCAGTCCATACTTCCTTTTTTGGGAAAGGGCAATTGGATGTGCTCCATCGATCTCCAAGATGCGTACTACCATATCAAGATGGACAGGCAATCCAGGAGATATCTACGATTCCGGGTGGGAGCTAGTCACTACCAGTTCAGAACTCTGCCCTTTGGTCTCACCACAGCCCCCAGGGTGTTCACCAAATGCATGGCAGTAGTCATGGCCCATCTGAGGCATCTAGGATTCTGGATGTTTCCATATTTAGATGACTGGCTCCTTACCGCCACCACCAAGCATCAACTAACCAAGGCAAGGGACACCACAATTCGCCTCTCCTCAAAGCCTGCCTTGTTTCCATGTCAATATATTACATTTATAGGGGCAGATTTAGATACAAAAGACATGATAGCAAAATTGCCTCAGGAGAGGGCCTCTGCCATTCAACATCAGGTTTTGATCTTAATCAAGACAAAAAGATTCAAGCAAGATTTGTTCTCAAAGTTCTGGGCTCAATGGTGGCAGCAATAACACTAGTTCCCTTGGCATGCTTCCACATGAGTATATTACAGTGGCTCCTATTTGCTCATTGGTTCATGCAAGATCTACCCATGTCACATGAAATTCTCATCACAGAAACCTGCAAGAAGGACCTAAAATGGTGGCTTCAGTCTATGCAGGTGACAATAGGCAGGCCGTTCATCCTCCCCCAACCAGTAGCCACAGTGACCATGGACACTTCCCAGATAGGGTGGGGGGGAATTATCTGGGACAGACTGTTAAAGGAACTTGGCAACAGCATGAGTACCACTTGCACATCAACGTCATAGAAATGAGAGCGGTGCTTCTGGCGTTGCAAGCACTACAGCGCTCTCTACCTACGGGGATGATCACAATTCAAATGGTCAACATGTCAGTTGTGTGGTACATCAACAAGGAAGGTGGAACCAGATCCTATCCCTTGTGTCGAGAGGCTCTAAGAGTATGGTAGTGGGCAATGTCTTCCCAACGCTTTCTGATTGCGATGCACATTCCGGGGAAATCCAATGTCATAGCAAGACAAGCTCAGCAGTGCTATCCTGATGCCTCATGAGTGATCCCTGAAGTAAGATATTGCAAACCAAATATTTCACAAGTGGGGCCAACCTTGCTGCGACCTTTTTGACACCTCCATCAATACCAAATGCAGCAGCTATTTCACCCTAGTCCCCCACCTGGACAGTCATCCAAGGATGTACTTGTTCACGATCGGCCCCCAGGACTTCTTTATGCTCTTCCCCATTCCCTCTAATACCCAAGGTTCTCCAAAAGCAAAATCATTGGGTTGCAAACTGAAACTCATTTCCCTTACCGGCCTTGTCAAATATGGTTCTTCTTCCTATGGCCCCATCTCCAGAAGGAGCCTTCGACCCTGGACCAAGTTCCAGATCACCTGGTGCATTAGCTGGATATGCTTCATCCTTCCATACAGACCCTCAAGCTGACAGCTTGGTTCCTCCACTTCCCATCTTAGCCAGGCTTCCTGACATCTCCCCATCAGTACAACATATTTTAATTTAATCTCACAAATCCTCAACGAGAAAACTTTATACTAGCAAATGGAAGCAGTTCTCTTGCTGGGCAGCCAAAAATAGTATTGACCCTTTTACTGCACCTATTTCAAAGATCCTCAAATTTCTCACTGAAACCTTTAACCAAGGAGCAGCAGCAGCAACTATCTGAGTTCACCTGGCTACTATTTCCAGTTTTCATGTGGAGGAAATGGGTTCCAATGTTATGTCCCACAGGTTATGCAAAGCTTTCCTAAAAGGTACTATCTTCTTGAGACCTCCAATAAGAGAACCACCTCCTCCTTGGGATCTAAACTTAGTCCTAGCTGCCTTGATTCTTCCTCCTTTCGAACCGGCTACTACTTATTCTCTCAAATTCTTGACTTGGAAAACTATTTTCTTAACTGCCATTACCTCAGCTAGGAGGACATCAGAATTACAAGCTCTATCCATTAGTCCCCCTTACTTAATTTTTCACAAAGCTGGGCTTTCTCTCAGAACCAACCCCTCCTTCCTACCAAAAGTTTGCTCAGAGTTCAATCTGAATCAATCAATAGAACTACCTATATTCTTCCCTAACCATGGCAACAAGGCAGAATATAAACTCCACCAACTGGATTTTCATAGACAGTTATGTTTTTACCTGCACAGAACAAAAGAATTCAGAAAATCTGACCATTTGTATCCTTTGCAGGAAACAGAAAGGGAACTTCAGTTTCAAAAGTAACTTTATCAAAATGACTTTCAGACACCATCACTTATGCCTATAATTCACAGAACAAGCACTTGCCAGGAAAAATTCGAGGATACTCAACTAGGGCCTTGTCTACCTCTACTGTCTTTCAGGCCAGACTGCCTTTAGACTCAATTTGTGTGGCAGCTATGTGGGTTAATTCCCATACCTTCATTACTCATTACAAAGTAGATGTGGCCTCCCGGAATAGAGCATCCTTTGGTTCCATGGTCCTGAAGAGTCTATTCCATTGAGCCACCCAAGAAGAAGGTGTTGGGGACACGGTCCCAACCAGCAAGGAGGAAGGTGAGATAGGGACAACATAACATAAAGAAGTTATGTATTCACCATAATGTTCCATGTTTGTTGTCCTTGATCTCGCCTTCCTTCTTGCATCCCACCCTCCTTCCTTCTTCCTGGAAGATCGAGAGAAATTATCCGTCATTTTGCTACATAGGCTGTGATTCCTGACTTATGAGTTGGATAGGCTTAGAGTCCTTTTACTACTATCTTGGTGGGATATATATATATATATATATATATATATATACACGGTTCTACCTGACATAGTCGAAACCACACAACACCGACAACCACATCACCGACACCACATATTCGACAGTCCATAAACACGAAACCACACATAACCGACAACGAAATAACCGACGGTACACAAACACGAAACCCCATACACTGCACACACCACAATAACAATTAAAAACAAAACACATCCCCATTCCACAAACCACACACACAACACAAGCACACCAAAATCCTTACAAGCCCACACTAAACCTTACCCTAACCCTAAGGTCCGTCACTATCGCACACTTACCTACCCGCTCCCTAACCCTAACTCACTTAACCGCCCCTATCGCTCCCTAACCCTAACTCACTTAACCCACCCTATCGCCTCCCTAACCCTAACTCACTTAACCCACCCTATCGCTCCTAACCCTAACTCACTTAACCCACCCCTATCGCTCCCTAACCCTAACTCACTTAACCCACCCCTATCCCCACAGACCGTCAATCTCCACACTTACCTGCCTCGCACCCTAACGTCCGTCACTACCGCATACTCACACAGCCTTTCCCCATGTCGGCATCCTCGGCGTTGGTGTTGTCATCCGTCGTGTCGGTCTTCTGCATTGTCGATGTTCTGCCACTCGCGATTCGCGTCGGTCTTCTTCGCTTTCGATCTTCTGGAGCTCCGGATTCCGATGTCGGTCTTCTGCGCTGTCGACGAAGTCAGGTAGAACCATATACACATATATGTATAATTTATATACATGTCTCTCTATACTTGCACATTATAGTCTAGTGTTATGGGTTATCACACACCAGATCTGAGTAACTCTTGCTAGGCATGTTGGGATAGGGTCTAGCCTCAAGCCAGTGGAAGCTCTCAAGCTTTAGAATGCGGTTGAGGCAGAGCCAAAGATTGGCTCCAAATCCAACCAGCAAGAAGGAAGGCAAGATCAAAGACAACAAACATGGAACATTATGGTGAGTACATAACTTCTTTTTATAGAACTATGGGTTGTATGAAAAGATTTTTAAAGTCTAGGAAATCCAAAATGATAAAATCATTGTTTGTTAGTTACATTAGACTCAAACATGTGTATAGAATAACAATATGGAAACCTTATAAGAAAACTATTATGAGTAAATTGGAAAGAGTACAGACGGAATATAGCAAGGGCATATATGGATGTGAAAGTTTAAGTTATTATGAAAGACTAAAATATCTAAACTTGTACAGTGACTCATACAGACGTTTAAGAGGAAACCTTATTCAGGTACAAAAAGCATTTAGAGACAACTCCCTCTGAGAATGTTTGGGGTTATCAAAAATAATAAAGAATAATCAGACAACCTATGTAGACGATTATATAGGAATGAGAGGTATACTAATTGGTTGTCTGACAGAGTAGCTGATGCATGAAATAGACTGCCAAATTACATTAAAACGAGTGCTAGTTTAGATATTTTTAAGAACAACCTGGACACTTACTATGGAAATAACTGTTTTAGTATATTTACAGGCTAGAAGAGCATTATTGCCCATGCCTGAAAAGTTTGTATGTGTGAACATGTATCCCTCATTTACTCTATTTATTACTTCATAGTCACCTTGATAGAATTTTCTCTTCCACTCCAAGGAGGGTTGATGTTACCAGGTGTCCAGATGAGAACCTCCTGTATGCTTCCAGTCTAAGTAACACGCCATCTCTGGCACCCTCCTAATTAACCCTTTAGCTCATAATAGAAAGGTTTAGGAGTTGTACTCACCAACTAAATTGCAACTACAATGTTCTTAGAATGGAGTTTCTTGTTTAGGCTGCTGGCATTTAGATTCCCTTGAGTTTATTTGTCAGTTTTTCATTGCCTAAAAAGCCACTATGGGAGAGGACAATGGTTTAGCCAATATTCAAAAGCCTAGAGGGAACAGGGACAGACTATCCTTGGCAAAGCAATGTGGTCTGTTGAGCATATCATCTCATGCTGACAAATATTGTACCCCCTTGGAATGACACCAGAAGCTAAGCCCATTATTGAAGTTAATCGTCTTTTGTTCAGATTACACCATCATCAGTCGAATGCTGCTCAATATCAGGCAAATACCAGCCTGGGACATGTAGTCTGAGAGCTCCATAATGTCTCTTTTCATATAATCCAAGGAGGTATATCTCAAGTCATTTACACCCACAGTGACTATGGCTTAATCATACTGATACTTGTGGTCTAATTACCTGAGTGCATGGATGATTTTGTGAATCCTGTCTTCTGATAGAAAACTGACTGTGATTTTCTTATTATTTAGCCTGGTGATCGGGGCATCTGTATGTCTCATAACTGAGTCTCCTATTATTAAAATATTGCGTAATGTATTTGCTTACCTTATGGGCTCTTTAGTTGAGATTCCAAAGGATGTGGCTATATGTGTTGTGTTGGTTGTTGCTCTGGGTCCTGGTGTGGGGTGGTGGGGGGAGGGCTTTTGGGTTTGCTGAAGATTCTTTTTGTAGGAAAAATATCTAGGAGGTCATTGGAATTTAGGAAGGTTGCTTGGTTCTGATGAATATTAAAAGTAAAGGATTCAATACTGGAAAATAAAATTTGATTTGATTTTCAGCTGGAGCTATTCCTATGATTGTATACTTTCAGCACCTTTTTTGATTATAGTTGTTTGTGGTGAGTGTAATGCTTATGTTACCAACAATCTAATAATTGTTTTAAGTGCTTTTCTATGAAAGTCTTTCATTCAGTGACAATATTCAATTATATGTCTCACATATTGTATCCATTTTTCTAAGGATTAGTTGGTTGTCACTGAACATGAGTCAATTCCTGCATTGTTTCTGGATGCCCATATCTACTAAGCTGTCAGAAGAGAAATTGGGAAAGTGCATATCCATGGTGTCGGGTCTTTTATAGGTGAACTACAAAGATGTGGTACAGCAGGGAAACTTGGCACTGTGAGGGTATAACCTACATCTAGGCTATGTTGTAGACGCAAAGAAAAGTAACTAAACCAACTAAAAACCCTTCTAGCCAATGAAATGACCTGCCTACCTGAATGTTTCCCAAATCAGACAGACCAGGCTACACTTCTACTGCCACTAGAATTACAGTCCCAGTCTTCTTAATGTAAAAACACACTTTGTTTAGTCAATAGTGCAAAGGTACCAGAAACAAATCCAGCAACTAACTACAGCTTGTAATTTCAAGGTAATTCTAAGGCAAACAAGCCAGCAATGTGGAACACACAATTTAAAGCAATTTCAATGCACACTAACAGCAGCTAGACCAAGAAAAAGCAAATACACTTTACAGTGATGAAATGCAGAAAATGGCAATAAAATAATTTGAAACTACAGCATAAGTCTTCAGAAATAGCTTAGGAAAGTGTAGTATTTCAATTTAAAGTACCTAAAACAATCTCGTTTTAATGCTCCCTGTGTGCTTCCCAACTTGGAAAGGTTACCTTTCTAATGCCACTAGAATTGCAAGCACAGTTTTCTTGATGTACTGTAAAAACACATGTTGATTAGCCAAAATTAAAAAGGTATCAACTAACTACAAGTAATTGCCACTATAAGCCCCCTGTGTGTGTTTCCAACTTGGACATACTAGGTTACCTTCTTACTGCATATCCTTTCAGTATCAGCTATTAAACTGACTTTATTAGTCATAAGCTAACATTTAGAGCAATGATTTAAAACACCTTTATTTATTATATTTTCCAGAGATGCTAGTATCTCATTAATACATTTTAATTTTTTTATTCTGATATCTAATGCACTTCTGTAGGAAGTCAGGATTGGCATAATAGTTAAGGCATTTACCTCACATGTGCAAGGTACAGGGTTTGGTTCTCACCTTTGAAGTAAAATTAGCTAAACTTAAAATGACCAACAAGGGTAGCTAATCAAGTACTTATCTAGGAACCTATATGCCAACTTTTAGTATCTGGGGGTAGCATAATAGTTAAAGTGGTTATCTCACAACCACAAGGTACAGGGCTTGATTCTTACCTCTGAGCAAAATTGGCTGTGCTTAAAATGGGCCAGAAGGACAGCTAGCCTAGTACTTACCTATGAAGATGCTTATTGTTTAAGTGGGTGATTGGCATAACAGTTAAGGTGTTTACTTTACAAACACAAAGTACAGTAATTGTCATGTAGAGTAATTAGCTAAACTTAAAATGACCTACAACAGTCATTCTAGTATTACCCGTTAGTTCAACATTGAATTTTAACTATTATTTAGTAGGTTACATGAAGAGCATCACTTTATAGAAACCCCTACTTAGTAAGTCCTCCAGACAGTATATATCCAGTGCTTCCATCCTCAAGCCAGAAAGCCGTTGTCTAATGTGAAAAACACAAGTAGCTCCATCAGCTTTAAGCAAAGCTTATGAAGAACAATAAAGAAGATATTCATAGAATTTTATTTCTAGAGAACTTGACAGCTCTCCAGCCTGTCCTACAGATCATGTGGATCACACATGACACGATTGCTCACGAAGGAGGGTTTCCTCAATACACATTCCCCAGCCCAAAGCAACAACGCTCGTGTATGTCCTGCCTTGCAAAAGCTGAAATGAAAGAAAAAGGTGTTATTGTTCTGTTTTTTTCACCAATAGTGATAGAACACAGTTTTAATCAGCAGAACTGCAAGCTAGGAATCCTCCTTACAAGGGTGCTGCTCACAAGGAATAATTCCCTTTGTGGTAGAATTAAGGGAACATTCTCAATACATACTCCAAGCCCAAAACAACAAAACTTCTTGATGTTAAAACGATGAAGCATAACTCATTGTTAATTTAAATAGTATAAAATAAAGGACTTGTATATATACTGAGGTTAAGGGTTGTTCAGTGAGGCAACAGGTTCTGAAATAATTTCTCAAGAAAAATGGTAAAAGATAGAGCAGAGAGGTCAGCTCCATGATGGAGAGAAACAGAAAGCTCTGTCTATGACACAAATGACCAAGGTTTGATTAATGTGCCAAGCACTTGAGAACCTAGCTGAGGAGTGTGGGAGTGAGTGGTCAATGTCAGCACATCCATCCCAGAGGAAAGGGGTTGGTCCAGTCACTGCTTTACTAGTATCTAACATCAGTAGGCATACAATTTACAGTATCTTAATCTGGGGTATGTGCTTGGCTTCACCAAGCCAATGATGTTAGCCTCTAATGTACATGCACAGAAGTGTGCATGTCCATTTGGCAATTATATTAGCAACCAGGAGAGAGAGAGATTAGTCCTTACTATAAATGCCCCTTCACTCTGCATCATGCATGACACTACCTTGTGGGTAGGATGCTGCAAGTACTTCTGAGGCTTGAGGATCAATTTTTTTTTTAAGAGCCCATCATGAAACACTCAGATGGCTCTAGTCTGGGGACATTAAGCCAGTCCCCCCAGCGGCCATGATAAGGTTGCTAAATAACTAAGGCCAGGTGGGGGCATGAACCACCTTCCTCCACTCATTACTCACTTCATCTAGTCGAAGGGCCACTCACTGGATGAGAAATGCATGAGCACAAAACTGATAGGAGAGTGCTGATGGCTGGCAGACAAGTAGGCAAAATAGGGCATAACATGGAAAAAAGAAAGTTTGTGTGAAGGACAGGGTAAAATGTGAAAATGAACTGTAGTAATGAAATTTAGAATAAGTAACTAACATTTTATGTGCCAAGACATTTTAGTACTATTCTTTGAGAAACTGAAAATGGTGGAATATACGGTTTAGAAACTGTGTGGTAAAAGAAGATTTAAGACAAAGAAAATAGAGGAAAATAACAGAGGAACAGAATACATTTCTCATTTACTAGGGATATGAATGCTAGGAAGTGACAGTGTAAGGCAGGATAATAGAGAAGAAATGGGGAAGGCAGGGAGTGAAAAGAAGTAAGAGGCAAATTGTGTCTAAAATGGGAAGTCAGGACCATTTACACCGGAAGGAGTCAGATAAGGAAGTATTTTCTTAACAGAAGAATCCTGCACTGCTGGAGCAAATGACAAAAAGGCTTGTTTGGTGGTCATAAATGTAAAATAGCTTGATGAATTGTAGGTGTCAAGGTGCTATAGGTTATTAATGGACATTGATGTGAGGGTACAGTGAGCTTGTGAGATGTGGAGAAGTCAAGAAAAAGGAGCTTATATATAAAGAATGAAAAAGGAAGGTGGCTGTAATCAATTAAGGGAAGTAAAGTGATGAGAGTACCATACAGCATACATGCATGCATACCACATTCTAGCAAGTTAGGGGGTTCGTGCTAGGGACTGGGCATGCAGTCAAGGAGACCATTAAGGATCCCAGCCCAAATTTCCAATCACCCTGGTTAAGTGACTTGCTCAAGGTCAAATAGTAAGTAAATGAAGGTGAAATTATTCAAACCCTGCATCCTTTGCACAGGAGGTATCTCATTAACAAGATGGAGGTTTGAGCCCTCTGTGCTAACTTCCAGGGGAAAAAAAGTATATTCAGAAGGGTTTCACTGTAGCCATCTTTTGCACATCCAGACAATGCTAACGAGTCCTGGACAAAGCTGTATTTGTGGAATGAATTAAACGTCAGTGGATTATTTTAAGTCTCACCATTGAGTCACATCATTTAAAGACTTGCAGACCAAACAATTTCCAGGACAAGCAGACAGATGTGGGACTAGACACATATAACATAACCCTACAAATAAGCAAATTCAATAGTACTGTCTGTATTAGCAAGTTTACTGTGAACATTCTAGAGACATAGTGACATGGAACATAGTCAAAGGTTATTTATTACCACTGTTCTTCTGAAGTGGGTCATAGTCAAGAAAAGCATTTCTTAGCCTTTGTGATCAGCTGCACATCTAGTCAGACAAAACTGACAAGAAACCCTTTCCTTCAGAGACCAACTGTGGACATACTGTAGTTGCATGCTAGAACTTATGGGAAAGGATCATGTGCACCTGAAGTATTATAATAGACCTCTTTAGAGTTGCCGCCAGTTTTAGTGAGATTTAACTTGTGTCTTGTTTAAGTCATCATATCAAGAGTCCATGACTTCCAGCTAAGCACCCAGTTCAGACAAGGTACTCATGTTGGTATCCAGGGCACCAGCATAATGACAGAACACTTCAGAAGCTCTTCATGTATTTAGGTGTTAAGTAAAGTTATCTTTCCTGTGCTGTTGAAATACTGGAATAAAAAAAAACCCAAAAGAGGGTAACAGTACTAGGGTGACAGAAGGGAAACCTCAACCACAGAGGTAGGAGGCGGGCATGGTTTTCGTGGGTATGAACTCCATTTAGAGAGACAGTAGACAGAAAAAGTTTTTGTATCTGTGTGTGTGTGTGTGTGTGTGTGTGTGTGTGTGTGTGTGTGTGTGTGTGTGTGTGTGTGTGTGTGTGTGTGTGTGTGTGTATACATGTGCACTGTATATGTCTACATCTGTCTGAAACTTATTTTAGATGGTATGGGTATGGGAAGAAAATGACAACAAGAGAACGCATGTGCAAATTAATTTTCTAATCAGGCCAGTAAAGGAAAAACTAAACAAATGCAGGGCATACAAAACAAGAGACCACAGAGTTTTCTACACCTGACAGAAAAAAGGAGGAAAAGATATAAGCCACTTAAGAAGAAAATGAACTGGTTTAGCAGCTGGGATGATATGGATAGTCACAGTGAGAGTACAGAATCAGAGGGAGAAAGACTGTAAGATACCCATAAGCAGGTCACAGAATGAGCCAATGAGCAGCTGATCACAGCAAAGCAGATTGTTACTAGAACTGGTCAACATATTGCAGTTTAGTACCACTGAGAAACAAATAACTTACCATCTCTTTCCTGAGCACATTGAGCAGGGGAGAAACACAAAATCATTAAACCTGAAAGAGTAGGATCCTTCTTGGTGTAACAGACATGCAGTTGCACTAGTTTTCAACACTTCTTTTCAGTACTAAATATTCATTCATGTCCATTTTTATCCCTCTCTTTCTCCCTCTCTATCTCTGTCACCCCCCCTCCCCATAATGCACATCCTCTTTCTTCCCAGTTTCAGCCAGAGTGCTCTTTTTTGACAACCTCGCCATGCACCTTTCAAAGCTACCCATCTCTCCTACTTGCTAAAAATCCATCCCTTTCAAAAGTACTGACACTTTTTTCCACCTTCAGTGTGAAAAGGCTTACTATAGCTAATACTCTTCTTTGCTTCCTCTTTTCCCTTCTTCTGTACTGGTCTCTGCTAACTGTAATAATGTTGTACTATATTTCCTTTGATAAAATTTGTAATTCTGTGTGCATTGTATTTGTGTTTTGTATTTGTACTGCTTTATTATGTTGTGCTTACTACATAACCTTTTAAATGATTCAACACTGGTGATGCATCTTCTGAATTCTTAGCAAAATAAATATATTGAGACATACTCCTTTTTTTTGCAGTTCTTCTCCATTTTAGAGAAGGTCACAACATAGTGTTTTCTAACTGCACCAAGAACTGAGTCGCTGGGCAAAACAACTTGCAGTCTGCTCGCAAACCTCTTCAAAGTCAGCCTTAGGTTGCTCAAAACTGAGCAGGGAGAGAGGAGAAGAGAAGAGAAGAGAAGAGAAGAGAGGAGAGGAGAAGGGAAGAGAAGAGAGGAGAGGAGAAGAGAGGAGAGGAGAAAGGAAGGGAAGTGAAGAGAAGAGAACAGAGGAGAGGAGAGGAAAAGGGAAGGGAAGAGAAGAGAAGAGAAGAGAAGAGAAGAGAAGAGAAGAGAGGAGAGAAGAGAGGAGAGGAGAAAGGAAGGGAAGTGAAGAGAAGTGAAGAGAAGAGAGGAGAGAAGAGTGGAAGAGAAGAGAAGAGAAGAGAAGAGAAGAGAAGAGAAGAAGAATGCAGGCCTCCTGGAGAATTTTGCTTCCATCCATGGAATGGATGTTTTATGTTCTTCAGTTGTTTGACCTAAGTCACTGATCAGAGTACAATATTCTCACCCTTTAAGATTGAGGAAGAGGAAGGTTACTTGCAAGTAGTGCTGCTTCAGGTGGAGAGTCATATGGATAGTTATAGGTCACATTGATGTTTACAGAAATGTAAAACATGACCTGGCTTCCAGTGAGTAAATAATCTTAGCAATAGAATGCTTTTATATCCCGCGCAAGCACTGAGTTCTCACTGTCTTATTATAAGAATGTTAAAACTGTGCAAGAAGAACGATATGCTCAATCAACCCAAGAGGCTGATGATACTGACACCTTTCCCTTCTCTTGATTCTGTTGCAGCTGTGCCTTGTGCCCATCTACCTTTCCCAAATGCCTTTGCATGCTCCATCTACTAACAATCTACTACCCAGTGTGTCAAGGTGTTCCATGCTCTTGCCATCCTCTCCATGAAATAATTCCATCATATCTCTGTCTTAATTTCTGAGCTCCTCAATTAGCCAGTTATGGTCTCTACTCTTCCACTTCTTACTTTATTTAATGTTACATCCATACATATTCAGTTTCTCCAGTCTGCAAAAGCAATGATCTGATGTAGTTAATCTTCTTTCCATTCATCACTGATGTGTTCGTTTCTGAGTCCTCAGAACCGAGTCAGCCGTTTTACCAATCTTGCGCCAGCCAAAAAACTCTCATGCTAAGTCTCTGCCCAGAATTTACCTGTTACCTCAGATCTCGTTTGCCACATAGCCATAATGCCTCATTTCAGCCAAGCTCTCAGCTAAGTGGAACTTTATTTTGATATTTATGTGGAAAATTTTCAATATCTTCATGTTTTATTGAGCGAATAGTATTTCTACTGTGTTTTCATCTGTCTGACCGTGTTTTTTTTCCTCCTCTACTCTACCTATTCTTTCCATTGGTAAACTTTCAAGTACCATTGTTGGTGTGGCCTTTCCTCCTTTACCCTTGTGGTATTCCTTCAATACCATGGCTGGTATTGTCTTTCCTGTTTAACCTATTAGCTTCTTTGAACGATGTTTGACTAATTGGATTATACTGTTGGCCCATGGTATCTTTTTATCAAGATGTCGGATAAGAAGGGTACTTCAGGTTTTAAGCATTATGCTTCATGTAATGGCAAGTTACTTACTAGTGATTCTCACGATGACTGTGTATACTGTTTGGGAGTGCCCCACCTTTCGGTGCAGCCTCCATGTGACATTTGTCAGAGTTTCAGTCAATGCACTCTTAATGAGTGCAAAAATAAACTGATTCTGAAAGGGTTACTTAAGTCTCCCTTTTCAGAGGCCATTTCTGTGATGCAGGTCTCAACTCCTCCTACTAAAGACAAAAAGAGGTCCCACTCAGTTCCCTCCTCATCATTGGGTGATCAGGGCAAGCCTGTAAAATCAAAGGTCCCAAAGTTGTCTTCGGAGCGTAAATCTGCCTCTATGGCTCCATCTTCCTTGGCTCCAAGTATCCTGAAACCTTTGATTTCGGCACCAGTCCTGCCTCCGGCACCGATTATAGACCTTATTATGCCTATTTTGACTTCGGCACCTGTGGTCACTTCAGCTCAGGGCACACCTTTGATTACTTTGTTAGTTACCATTTTGGAACTGACTGGTTTGGCTCTGAGTGCCACTTCGGCACCAAGCATTATACCGACTTCACTGGATTTAACCCCTTTACTCCCGGTCTCGAAACTTGAGACTTCAGTGCCGGCAGACCTTGCACCATGGATCTGATACTCCCCTTTTGTAGATCCATTTCTCAGCCAAGCATATAGCCCCTTCATTGAACTCTCCATCCTGAGTATCCACTAGATCCACCAGGAGCCTGTTGGAACACAATGTGGTGCATCTTGTAGACCAGCTGTCATTAGCCAGGGGGATACCCACACTTTCTAAGACCCATGCACCTGCAGCACTTGGTTTGACTTATCCACAGACTCCATCTTACACTCCTCCTTCAACCATCTCAGTTCTGAAGCCTTCTGCTGTGGCATCCTTCTTAGAACCCATCACCTTGGTGCTTACAGTGCATCTCACTCCAGCTCCAAGTTTACCCTTTTGGTGTTCGGTTCCTGCAGAACCGGTCCTTCCTCAAACTGGGGATAGGGGGATGGGTGCTTCGGCCCATGGCATGGAGCCGTCTTTTTCCTCAGTTCCATCCTTGATGCCGATAGCTGCATCCACACTGATCTTCCTTGAGGATCCACCCATGGGGACAGGTTCGTCAGAGTGGGTTGTGTCCCCAGTTTTGAGATTATTTTTCTCAGTTCCAGGCTCCCATCCCTCTTTGGGCAGGCCTGCCTTCCATGCGATGGAGAGGGCTCTTGCTTCTGGCAGCACTCCTTTGATGTCAGAACCCCAGTTGTTGCCCCCTGAGCTACAGCTGTCACAGACCACCTCCCCGGGACACCAGGCAGAGAATCCACAGGATACCCCTGTTCAGGGTACCCACTCTTCTAAGTCCTCCTCAGGGACCCCCACTGAGGGCCCCCTCAAAAGAGGACATGCAAGAGGAAGCACATGGACTCACCCGAGGAGTCCTTAACTGAAGACATGGATTATGATGATGGTGAAGGGTCCCCACTGTCACCTCCAGAAGATGTCTCCTTTGGAAGCATCCTGGAAATGCTTAAGCACAGAAGTGACTGGAAGCCCTCCAACCCTTCATCTGAGGAGTCTGTGTTCCTGGAGGCTTTCTGCACCTGGCCTTCTACCTCTTGGGTGACCCTGCCTGCTGACAAACTCGTCCAGCTCGTCGTGCAGTGCACTTGGACGAACCCTGATTCCATTGAAATGATACCTTGGAGACCAGACAAAATTCTTTCCCCTCCAAAGGAGAACACGCATTGGTCTAAAGGGTTACCAGTTCATGCTATGGTGGTGGTGGTGGCCATGAAAAAAGACTTGGATGAGGAAAGTACCACTGTCCATCTGCCCAACAGGGAGTCCTGGGCAGTGGACAGACTGGGGAAGCATGTTTTTGCATCAGGGATCTTTGCTATACAATCCCTTAACTATTTTGCACATTGTATGAGGCTCCAGAGGGACTTGATCTCTGAACTCTCTGGGAAGCTCACAGGACAGTTGTCTGATGAGGTCAGGGGCAAAGTGGCCTCACAGCTCGCAAGCCTGGAATCAATATCCAACTCATCCATGAGGTTGCTTTCACATGCAACCGAAGGGGCGGCTAGAGCACCAGGTTCAGGCATTGTCATGAGGTATCATGCCTGGATGTGCATTTGTGACCTTGCGGATCCCTTCTAGTCTTCCTTTCTGAATGCTCCCATTGAAGCTTAGTCCCTTTTTAGCTCCAAAATGAAGGACATGCTAGCCAGGTGCGAGGAAGATGGAAAAACCCTGTCTGCCATTGGCCTACTGTCAGTAAAAACAGACTGTAAAATCATCAGGTTTTTCTTAAATAACAGTCAACAATACAGGAGGTTCAGTTTCAAAACGTTTTACTAGTGTACACCAGGAGGCAAAAGACTATACAATACAAGTATAGAATTTTGACTAATTACATTCAGGAAGTATTCAATATTTTATAGCATTTACAATCAGCTTTGCCCACCTTACTGACGTGGTCAGTCACAGGGCACTTACATCACTATAGTCTACAATATTCTATTCATAAGAAAGTGCTGAGGTTATACTTTTTAAAAGTTTTCCCATGAGAATAATACAGCCTTGCAAGGCATCTGGTCAGTTATAATGTCTTTCTGTAAATGTTGCTCTTTCAAGGTTTCAGTCCTGCTCGAATACAATAGTCAGTTTGGTTCTTAATACGCTTCTTTGTTCCCTCTTGCAACATTAACTTCTAGCAGCTGTGCTGATAATATTCACAAGGCCAACTATCTCAGTGGAAGGAAGATACATGCTTTTTCCTGACCCAGCAGATAATCATTAGTGAAAAACATAAGCTTGCTGAGCTGGCTACTGCCAGGGTCAGAGTTCATTCACACTGCAGCTCAAAAGCTTCAAGCAATTACATGTAAGATCATTCTTACTGCTATATTGTAAAATAGAATAAAATGCATTACATACTATTTGCTTTTAAACTAGCACTTCATATATGTTTAAGTACATATTTTTCTAACATTCTCCCTCCTTTTAATACTTTTTATTCTATTCAAAAACATAAACAATATCATTTCGTTCCCTAGCCTTCTCCTCTTAGAGATTTTTTAACTAGGCAAGTCATTTGTTTTACATTTCAGAAAGAATTTCATTTGGAACTAATAGATCCAATTCAATGTCTTGGTACATAGTCTCAGTTATGGTTATGTCAACAAATTCTCTAACTAATCTTTTCATACAGGATATTCCGCAACAGACACATGCTCCTAATATGAGCAAAACAACACAAATGGCAATCAAAATATTTATTAGAATTGAACCCCACCCACCAAACAGACTCTGGAAAAAGTTCATCAGTGGGTTTGGGCCTGGTTCAGTCATGGCCGATACCTGCTGTATTATCTCTAGGTGATCGTTAATTTCGTGTTTATTATCTGGTATGTACGCACAGCATTCTTCTTTGATAAGCGCGCATGTACCACCTCTCGCCGCTAGGGTGAAGTCAAGAGCCATTCGGTTTTGTAGCACAACAGTTCTCATTGCATTCAGTTCATCAGTCACAAGTTCGAGCGGAAAAGTTGCATTACTCATTACTTGAGAAGTTTTGACAATTTCCTCAGCTCCCAGATTGATTTGACTGCTCCATAGGCTGGGAATATTCCAGCCCAGGATATAACACTGTCACTTAAGTCCATATGAGTCAATTTTTCTTTATCTTTCACGGATGGATGGTCTTTCCAGCCAGCCTCGATCTTACCCACAGGATTAGCGGGTTTTCCGACTGAATTCCCAGTACTTTGGGTTACATCCCTTACGTTTTGTATCTTACCCAGAGGTAACTCAGCAGTATGCCTTATAGCTGGAACCAGATAACCCAAAAAACAACTGCCGGACCAATTTTCAGGTAACCATTTATATGCCTTCTTCCCACAAACAAAATAACAATTTTCTACTTTAGTACTGATGCGGGTTAACTCTGAATGAAACATTTTTTTTGTCTATAACAGATAATTGTTTATGCAATTCAGGATTTCTCTGCACATCTTTTATCGTTGTTTTCATTAAGCTCAAATATGAATCATAATTTGTGCTACAACTAGTACTTTTATCTTTGGCCTTAATATAGCATTTGTAAGACACAGTTATGTTACAGTTACTCCAACCAACTTGGAGTGTATCATTTTTATAAAAACAAACAATTCCTCTCTGTGTAATGGGTAAATACAATGCAACTTTGTCCTGTGATCTCACAGAACCTGTGTCAAAAAGTAAATTTTCCCAAATTTCATTTATCCCCAAAGGGACAGCGGACATCAAAAGTCCTCCATATGCTGTTGGTATAGCAGTACAAACAAAGCAGTTCGAAACGTTCATAGTCTCTACATATACACGCTTCATGGCCAAGTATGTGTTAAAGTTTGGATGCCAGTCTATAGACGGTTCATCACGTTTTGTCAATTTCATTTGTGTGGTTATATGCAAGAAAAACCACAACAAAAGGCAAGTCACCACAATCATAGCCAATAGGTGTATAATTAGCAAGATAGTTAAACAATTTCTTTGGGGTTGATTTGCATTCTTATACACTTTGCTCCTGGCCATCCTGCTTTTGTGATGCATCAGCTACAAAATGTTTATCAAGCTGGAAGTTCTTTACCGGTTTACAGTGTGTCAGGTGAAACCAGGACGACCTCTCAGCAACCTTTACTGCAGTAGGCATCACCAACAGTACCTGGTATGGACCTTTCCACTTCGGACTTGTCCAATTTTTCTTCTTAATAACTTTCAACCAAACCCAGGACCCCGGGGTCAGCACTGCTTCCGGTTTCATTTGTTCCTTATCTGAAAAAGAGTTCAACTGCAAAACAGTCTTATTGGTTAACAATTTCTTCATGTGACTAGCTAATGAGCTGTCAGCCTCCAGCTCTGCAGGCATGAGAGCTTTCCACTGTGGCACATAATATGCCCTCCCAAATATTACTTCAAAGGGGGTCAAGCCCTTTACATTTGGAACTGTTCACATGCTCAGCAATGCTAAAGGCAAACAGCAAATACAATTCTTCTGAGTCTCACTTATCAACTTCCTTAACTTATTTTTCAAAATCCCATTATATCTCTCCACCAGTCCTGCAGACTGGGGGTGGTAAGCACAATGATTTTTCAAAGAGATCCCAAAGAATTTCCCAAGTTGTTGGATTGTCTGGTTGACAAAGTGTGTCCCATTGTCACTATAGATTCTTTCCGGTATGCCAAATCTAGGAATTATTTCTTTTACCAGGGCCTTTGCCACTGTTGCTGCATCCGGATTTCTAGTTGGAAAGGCTTCCACCCATTTTGAAAACATATCTATAATCACTAAGCAGTATTTTTTCCCTTCACAGTTATTCAATTCTATGAAATCCATACAAATAGTATGGAACGGATATGGTGGTGTAGGAAAACTCCCTTGCTTGGGTTTGAATGCTCCTTGTGCATGATGTTTATTACAAATGTGACATGCTGCACAAAATTTTTGTGTGTAATTCGTAAACCCGTATGTTTGGAATATTCGATTTACTAACTGTACCATCCCCCCTGTTGTGGCATGGCTCTGCCCATGGCTCAACACTATATCTAAATAAATTAGACGGCAATATTGGCTTTTTTTCTTTGGAGATGTACAGTCTGTTTTCGAGGATCGCACCTCGTCTTTCCCATTTTTGTTTCTCTGCTTTCGTAGTTAATGTCTGCATTGTTTTTAACATTTCTAGATCTAAAATCTCAGATGGTTGTAATTACTCATTTAAAAGTAAAGTTTCCGAGTCTGAAGCTACTTGCTTGGCAGCTGCATCAGCTCGTGCATTACCTTTTGAAATCGGATCCTGTTGTTTCATGTGAGCTACACATTTACAAATAGCTACTTTGGTAGGCAATTGGATGGAATCCAATAAATTCAAAATAAGTTGCTCATGATTAATTGGTTTTCCAGTGGATGTTATCATTCCCCTGTTCTTCCATTGCTGTGCAAAAACATGCACTGTAGAAAAGGCATACTGACTATCAGTATATATGTTCACACATTTGTTTCTTGCTAGAGTGCAAGCTCGTGTCAAGGCTATCAATTCTGCTGCTTGAGCAGACAAGTTATGCTGCAGAGGTTGTGCTTCTAAAATTTTTGTATCTGTGACTACTGCATACCCTACTATATTCTTCCCTGTAGGACCCTTTCTGCATGAGCCATCCACATAAAATGTTACTTCAGCATCATCCAAAGGTATATCAGTGAGATCTTGTCTAGGCAAAGTTATTTGCTCAATTTTCTGCAGGCAACTGTGTGGTGTGCCATCCACAGGAGTCGGAAGTAACGTTGATGGGTTTAATGTTGTACAACGTTCAATTGCCATATGAGGTTGGCTCAGCAATATGGTCATACAAGAAAGATGCCTAGCAGGAGACAGGTATGCTATTTTTTTCTTGTAGTAAAATTATCGCGACTGCATGAGGCACTCTCAAAGTGAGAGGGTGGAATAACACCACTGAGGCTGAAGCCTGTACTGCCATTGCAGCTGCGACTACTGCTTGTACACAATGTGGCAAAGACTGTGCCACTGGGTCTAACTGTGATGAATAGTAAGCTATGGGGCGTTGCTTACTTCCATGCTGTTGCGTCAAAACTGACGTCATATATCCCTGTTTACAATCTACAGTTTGAAAAAATCTTTTGTGGTAATTAGGAGTCCTAAAACTAATGAAGCTATCAATTGTTTTAGTCTGCAGAAAGCTGTTTCTGCTCCAGGTGTCCATTGCAATATATCTTGTGCTGCCATTGGTGTTTTAAATATTAAATCAGCCAATGGAGCTGATTCAGGTATAATTCGGTATCCAACCGACAAAATTAGTCGTTCCCAAGAAGGACATCATTTCCTTTTGGTAGTTGGTTTGGGTGCCTGTAAAATTGCTGTTTTTTTATCCTCATCCAGTATTTTACCTTCCTTGGATATTACATATCCCAGGTATCTAACCTGTTTTCTCCAAAGTTGTAACTTGTTTTTATTTACTTTATGTCCCTGTTGTGCTAAAAATTTCAACAATGCGATTGTATCTTCCCTACACTGCTGCTGGGTAGGGGCTGCTAACAGGATGTCATCTACATAAAGTAGAATCTGACTGCCCCCTGGTGGAGTAAATCCCGCCAGGTTGCTAGCCATCTCTTGTGCAAATATCGCTGGACTTTCACAATATCCCAGTGGTAGTCGAGTATAAGTATATCTTTTACCCCGAAATGTAAAGGCAAACCAATACTGGCTATCAGGATGTATAGGTATTGAAAAGAAGGCGTTACTTATATCTACTACAGTAAAATATTTTTGTTGTGGCTTTAAGTCGTTTAATAAAGTGTGGGTCTGGCACGTAGGTGCTCTAGATATTGCATCATTTACAGCTTGTAAATCCTGTACCATCCGCCATTCCCGTTTGCTTTTTAACAGGGAATAGAGGGTATTACATGGTGAATCAAAGATTCTACCAGTATTCCTTCCTTGAGTAATGCTGCTATTATAGGCTTAATTCCCTCTGCATCCTTCCTCATCGTGTATTGTCTTTTTTGTGGTCTAAAAGCTGATTTTGGTGTAATGGTTACTGGACCTGCTGTCTGAATAAGTCCCACATCTGATTTCCCTGTCGACCAAAGAATGCTTGGTACACTAAACAAGGCTTTTTCTTCTTCTTCTAGCAAAAATGCTAATCAGCTGTCCTCACTATGTTGTAAGTGCACAGCTGGACATGCTTGTGTTAACCAATTCAATTTCTGTTTTTGTACACCCTGTTCTGATAATTCTAAATCAGTTTGTTTTTCCCACCTTGTTACTTTTCACCCAAATCTGCCCACCTCACGTTTTTATGTTTTGTTAAACTGACATGTGGCAGTCTGTTGGATTTGTACAATTTCATGAATTCCTGAGGCAGTGAACAACTTGCTACACTGTTATCCTCAGTATCCCAATATAAGGTTCGCAACACTAGTCTATTAGCCGAATTTCTGAACAATTCTTGCTCATATTCCTTATCAGGTCCTGGTGTGCTACAGTAGTATAGAGTACAATGTAACAAATGCTGCTGATCAGTGTTAAGGGAGGATACCTTACTGATGGCTACGTTCATCAGTTCTTTGGTCACTGCCCCTGGACCAGTCGTAACTAAGTCCTGGCTGTACCAATACGATCGCACTACAAAAGTATCCATTTATCTCTGTGCCTCCATACCCTGCATGGTAGGATCTACTGCTATTCCAAAAATCTGCATAAGGTCTCTCCCCAGTAAGTTTACTGGACATTTTGCAGAAACCACTATTTTACTTTTCTGGGTCATACCTGAAATAGGGTCAGTTATTGCTATATCATGGGAAAGTGGTTCCCTATATAGCTGCCCATTTGCTGCTTTCACTAATATATAGTCAGGTGATTCAGAGTGTTCTGGCAACTTTGAAGGGTGTATCAAGGTTCGTGACGCTCCCGAGTCACACAAGAATTTTACTTCCCTTCTATCCACTAGAAGTGTAACTTCCAGTTTTGTGTCTGCCAAATAGAGCTCCAAGCTCAATAATGCTAAGTCTAAAACTTCACTTTCATCACCCTCTGCATCTGTTTGAACTTCCTCTATCCCTTCCACTACATTTACATTTTCTTTTTGTCTATTAACCTTTCCTGATGAGTTCTGATTGTTATCACTATCATATAGTCAATACTCATCACCTTTATCTTTTTCTTCGGTAGTCGTCTTTTTATTTGACCTGCAATCCCTTGCTAAATGTCCTCTTTTGCCGCACTTAAAGCACTCACCTTTCCTTTTCCTTTTCCTTTCCTCTAAATCCTCTAAGGTTTTGCCAGAGTATTTATTACCCTGAGTATTTTTCTTACCCTTTTTGACTGTACTACAAAGACTTCTGCTCCGTCTTCAGCTGTGAAGACTTGTTTTCTTTTTTACTATTAAAATGTCTTTCAGCATGCCTAGTAGGGCTTGTAGCCTACTTGGTGATCTATCATATGTTTTGTAATAAAGCTACTAATAGGGCAATACAACCTTTCAAAATGCATTTTTCAACTGTTGTTCATATGAACTATCATTCTTCTGATTCTCAGGAATAGGCATACCACTATGGTTATTAAAACATTCCAATAATCTACCATAGTATCCATCTACAGTTTCATTATCTTGTTGTATGCATTGATTAATACAAGTCCAATCTGCTCTAGGTTTCCATTTCTCAGAGATTCGGTCTGTAAGACCTTTCACTCTGGTATCTAGCTCTGCGTCACTATGTAGGAGTGGCTTGAGCTGTCCGTCCTGGCGTTCCAGGTGCCACAAATCATGTGCCAGTCTGGACCTATAATTTGTCTAACTACCTTCTCCACTTCTTCCCCATTTAAGTGGTAACTTAGTCTCATACCTTGTAAATCTTGTATAAACTTCTCATGATTAATTTTTGGATGAGGGATTCCCTCTGTAGCTTTCCGGATATCTTCCGGTGTCCATGGTCTATATACTAGGAGAGTTGGATCCTGTCCTTCCTGTCCTGCCTGAGGGTTTGGTACTTCGATTAGTGGACAGATTTCTTCACCTTCTTCTAGTGAATCTCTCCCTATTTGATATAAATCTGTATCCCTATGTGTTTTACGTGTTCGGGATCTAGTTTCAATAGGTTCTCTTATGAATGGTTGTTTCAATGCTCCTGCAATCTCAGGATAATGTGGAGGAGGACTGGCCTGTCCTCCTGCTTCATATCCTGAAAAAGGTATCGGAGGGGCCGTCGCTATTACTGTATTATTATCCTCTTTATCTAAAAATAATGCTTTTGTATTTTTAATCTTCTGTTCCCTTCGGTTCACTTCCTCAATCCACCTATGTGCCTGAGGAATGCCTAACTGTTTTTTTTTGCCTGACCTTCTGCGTCAGATTTTAACTGTTTTAAAAGTTTAACTAACAAAATTTTGTTTAATTTACTGTCAAATTCGTACTTGTTAACCCATTTTGAATAGTATCTTATATTATCTGCTCGTTGCAATTGCATATATTTTGCGTCATCAGTTAGGGGTCTCGCGATTTTTTAGTGCACTGATTTCCCATGTCTTAAAAAAGACTGTTACGTAACCCTTTTCTTACCACGTGGTATCTTCTTCCCTCTGTTCAGTCCTGTCTAGAATGACTGTCTACTTTATTCTGTTTTCCTGATCTATGACCAAATATACAGTACTGCAATTCGTTCCTGATCTGTTAAAACAAATCTTAGTAACATTATACTGTAGCCTGGTCCCTGATCTAAAACAAAAGCAAAGAGGGAAATTCTTCCTACCTGAGCCTCCCGTTTATGACTGCACGTTTTCTTCTTGGGGGCCAGTTTTCCACTCTTCAGCCACAGATCAGAAAGTGGCCAGCCTCTCTTACACACGACAATTCAGTCGGAGGTCTTTTCACTTCAAGAAGAACCGTGTTTTGGTACCTTCTCCTGCGCAGCTTCTCCACCACCGTTGTATTCTGATCTGTAGCTTACCAAGGGAATTCCGGCTAAGAAGGACCAAAATGTCAGTAAAAACAGTCTGTAAAATCATCAGGTTTTTCTTAAATAACAGTCAACAATACAGGAGGTTCAGTTTCAAAACGTTTTACTAGTGTACACCAGGAGGCAAAAGACTATACAATACAAGTATAGAATTTTGACTAATTACATTCAGGAAGTATTCAATATTTTATAGCATTTACAATCAGCTTTGCCCACCTTACTGACATGGTCAGTCACAGGGCACTTACATCACTATAGTCTACAATATTCTATTCATAAGAAAGTGCTGAGGTTATACTTTTAAAAGTTTTCCCATGAGAATAATACAGCCTTGCAAGGCATCTGGTCAGTTATAATGTCTTTCTGTAAATGTTGCTCTTTCAAGGTTTCAGTCCTGCTCGAATACAATAGTCAGTTTGGTTCTTAATACTTCTTTGTTCTCTTGCAACATTAACTTCTAGCAGCTGTGCTGATAATATTCACAAGGCCAACTATCTCGGAGGAAGGAAGATACATGCTTTTTCCTGACCCAGCAGATAATCATTAGTGAAAAACATAAGCTTGCTGAGCTGGCTACTGCCAGGGTCAGAGTTCAATCACACTGCAGCTCCAAAGCTTCAAGCAATTACATGTAAGATCATTCTTACTGCCATATTGTAAAATAGAATAAAATGCATTACATACTATTTGCTTTTAAACTAGCACTTCATATATGTTTAAGTACATATTTTTCTAACACCTACAATTTTCCAATCCTCAATGTACCTTCTCCAGGAATCAGAGGAGTGGAAAAAATGTGGCACAAAAAATCTCAGGGTCCTATCTGTGTCGCATGTGGTGATGATACCCCCAGGGGCAGAGGAAGTAACAATTCCAGAAGATGCCCCTACAGAGGCAGAGGGGGTCCTCACAACCAAGGTTCCAGGGATTCCTTCTCTGGACAGCCTTACCAAAACTCCTGAGGAGCAGCCTGATTGCTTACCTTTGGAAGCAGTTGGGGGTCATTTCTCTCTGCACCAAGCTGCCTGGTTATCCATTACCACCAATCGTTGGGTGCAAAGTATCATCAGCAGAGGTTACACCATTCCCCTTTCTTATCAGCCAAACCTTCAAAGAAAGCTTCCCAATGTTCCACCCAGTCAAAGGGAAGAAGCAGCTTCAGAGATTATAAAGCTGTCTAAAAAAACCAGTCCTACCAGACCAGCGCGGATCGAGATTTTACTCAAGATTCTTTTTGGTGCCAAAAAAGACAGGGACTGGAGACCCATTTTGGATCTCAGCAGCTTGAACAAGTCTGTCACCCAAACCAAATTCTGGATGGTCACAGTTCAGTCCATTCTTCCCTTTTTAAGAGAAGGTGATTGGATGTGCTCGATAGATCTCCGGGATGCGTATTACCACTTCAAGATGGACAAATGCTCCAGGAGTCTGCTTCACTTCTGTCTAGGGGCCAGCCATTATCAATTTCATTCCCTGCCATTTGGTCTCTCTATAGCCCCCAGAATGTTCATGAAATGCATGGCAGTGGTAACAGCTCACTTGAAACTACAAGGATTCCGAGTGTTTCCATATCTGGACGACTGGCTCCTCACCGCCCCCACCAAGCATCTTCTGGTAACGGCACTGCATCATACTCTCTCTCTGGCAAAATTGTTGGGAATAACATTACATTGGGAGAAGTCAAACCTTACTCCTATGCAACAATCAGAGTTCATTGAAGCAGTGTTTGATACTCAGTCCTGTCTAGTATCACTCCCAATTCACAGCTCTGAGTGATACTCTCTCAAACAAAAGTCTCAGCAAGGGAAGTTCTTCAGGCCCTAGGTTCTATGGCAGCTTCAATCTCGATAGTGCCTCTAGCAAAGCTACATATGCGGATCCTGCAATGGCTCCTTCTTTGTCAATGGTTCTCAAACTATCACCCCCTCTATTACCAGATTCAAATAACCAACTCCTGCAAACAGGACTTCCTTTGGTGGATGAGGCCAGACGTAGAACTTTGGAGTCGCACATTTCAATCCCCTCAGCTCAAAGCCATTGTGACCATGGATGCTTCCCTGATTGAGTGGGGGCCACTTCTAGGGAAAGACAGTCCAAGGCACATGGTCCACCTCAGAGGCCTATCTGCATATCAGTGTTCTGGAACTGAGATCTGTGCTGTTAGCATTGCAGGCATTTCATTCGGCTCTCCCTTCCGGGACAATTGCGATTCAGTCAGACAATATATCAGTGGTCTGGTATATCAACAAGCAAGGAGAAACCAAGTCCTACCCCCTATGTTGAGAGGCTATGAAAATTTGGCAGTGGGCCATAGCTTCCAACTGCTTTCTGATAGCAACGCATATCCCGGGAAGTTCCAACGTGATTGATGACAAATTGAGCAGATGTTTCCTCATACCTCATAAGTGGTCTCTCAACCCCGAGGTGGCAACAGAAATCTTCAGCCGCTGGGGCCAGCCTTGCTGCGACCTTTTCACCTCCCCATCGAACAACAAGTTCAGCAGCTATTTCACCCTAATTCCCCTGGAGGGGGAGTCACCGAGGGATAATGTAATCCATGATTGGCCCACGGGACTTCTTTATGCTTATCCTCCCATTCCTCTGATTCCAGAATTTCTAAAGAAAGCTCTTCGGTTGAGATGCAAAGTGATCCTCATAGCTCTGTTCTGCCCTCAGCAAGTTTGGTTCTCCTTACTTTGGCCTCACCTAGTATACCTGCCATGGATTCTGGACCCTTTACCAGATCTAAGTGCTCACCCCCAAGGGTTGAGTCACCCAAATCTGTCCAGTCTCAAGCTGACAGCTTGGTTTCTTCACTTCCATTAGTCGCCAGGCAAGCTAATCTAATCTTTCCTCAACTGTTCAAGACATAATTCTAGCCTCTCATAAGCCATCCACCAGAAGACTATATCAGGATAAATGGAAAAGGCTCGCCATCTGCTCTAAGGATAACATGCTAGACCCGTATTTGGCTCCAGTAACTGCAGTGCTTCAGTACCTGGCTAAGTTGTTTGATAATGGAGCCTCTGCCTCTACTGTACGAGTACATCTAGTGGCAATGTCTAGTTTCCACAATTGTATAGATGGCACCCCTCTTATCTCTTTATGCCTCCTCAAGGGGGCCGCTCATATCAGGCCTCCTGTCAGACAGCCCATGGAACCATGGAACCTCACTTTAGTCGTTCAGTCTTTGACTCAAAAACCTTTTGAACCTGCTGCAAAGTGTGACCTAAAGTTTTTGTCTTGGAAATCCTTGTTCATGGTAGTCATCACATCTGTTAGAAGGGTCTCAGAGCTGCAGGCATCATGTATCAAGAGGCCCTATCTGGTTTTCATAAAGACAGAGTATCACTTCGGATGAATCCATCCTTCCTTCCCAAAGTTGTTTCTGAATTCTCCATAAACTAGACCATTGATCTACCAGTGTTCTTTCTGAATTTTGCCACTAAAGGAGAGTATTGCCTTAACTCCTTAGATGTACATAGACAATTCAGATTTTACCTAGACAGGACCAAACCTATCCATAAATCTGAACAGCTTTTCATCTCCTTTTCTGGGCCCAAAATGGGAGAGGATGTTTCCAAAGTTACATTATCAAAATGGCTAAGGGACTGCATATGTTTCATCTATTCCCTCAGTAATGAGCTTATGCCACTAGATCTATGGTAACATATGTAGCTTTCCATTCCAGGGCTTCCATGGATGACATCTGCGCAGCAGCTACTTGGGCTAAGCCTCATACCTCTATCAAGCATTACAAATTGGACTTGGTCTCCAGAGGAAGAGCTGCCTTCAGTTTAATGGTACTCAGGAATGTTCTTCCATAAGGACCGCCCATGGATTTTAAGGTAGCTTGGAATTCTGTCCCATCAGTGATGAATGGAAAGAAGATTAACAACATCAGATAAAGAAGCTATGCCTTACCATAATGTTCCATCTGTGTTGTTTATCTTCTTTCATTCATCACTTCCCACCCTCCTTCCCCCTCCAAAGGCTCCTGGGGGATGCTTTGGGTTTAAGTGATGTCCTAGGGTATTTGCACAGAAGTGGCATCGGCTTTACTTCTCTTTCTCTAGCAAACTCGATCTGAGGTAACAGGGAGAAGGGCATTCTGGATAGAGACTTAGCACAAGAGTTTTTTGGCTGGTGCGAGCTTGATAAAAAGGCTGACTTGGTTCCGAGGGCTCGGAACCAAACCCATCAGTGATGAATAAAATAAAAACAACACAGATGGAACATTATAGTAAGACATAACTTCTTTTTACTTATCATGTTTGTTGCCTTTTTCTAGAATGCCTCCACCCATATATGATGTCCATCTTGAGATACAGGCTACAGAAATGGATGCAGTATTTCAAGTGCTTCCTCTTCAGTATACTTGTATATTATAAAATGGCATCTACCCTTGAATCCAAACAGCTAGCAATACACCCAAGCATCATCATCATCATCTTTGCTATTGTCTTCTGCACTGGATAGACTAGGGGCAGCTTTAAATGAAACAGCACCCTAGGTAAGGGGCTGCATGAGACCTATCCCCACTGACTAGTGAACCCCCTGCCTCCTTGCTCCTCCCACCCTGGCCTCCCCACAATACCCAGATGACTTTTTTTCTACATTTTCTCACAAAGATTAAACTGCAATAACTGTAGAGGAAATGACTAAATGAAACTGATGGTCAGGAAGCAACTAGTCAAACAGAAAACATAGGGTTCTTGACACTCTGCGGTACATTTTAAAGTTTCTTAAATGGCCTTTTCATCCAGTGATGGCCTGAACACAAGTCATAACAAAGGAAAGAAAGTCAGACTTTCTCTTCAACTTGCTTTTTCTTGCACCATTTGAATTTGTCCTAACTGACCAAGAGTGTAGTGTAATAACTGTGGAATCAACAGCCAAATTACACCAAGAACATGAGTAAGGAAAGAAACTCATTTTTTTTATTTCAAGGAAGAAATACATTGTGTCTGATGAAACAGGGGTTCACAATAACCTGAGAAGATAAATGCTTGTGAGGATATATAAATCATATATTGGAATAGTGCCTGCCTAATTGTACCCCCCCCAAAGAAATCCCAAATGGCTACAGTCTTATATTTTCAGTGACTGTTGTCAAACATATATTCATAGTGCCTCTATATCCCTGCACTCAAAAGGCACATACTTTCTGTGTGCCACTCTGATGTCAGACTGGGAAGAAACTGAAAACAAATATACAAAAAAGTAACATATTTCAACATGTTGCTGCCAGACAACTATATAAACAGTATGTCTCATAATTCATAGCCCCAAAAGATAGCCACCTGTACACATGCCCAAGTTTGTTTGTTAAGAAAGTGAAGAAAATAATGATCATAATAATGTATTCCAAGTTGTTGCTCCTAAACAGTACATTGCTCCTACATAAGCTACATTGTCTTTCTGGGCACACTACTGAGTTTTGTGTAGAACGTTAAAAAAATAATGACCACATTGTCCTCATCCTCCCTCCCCAGACACACACAAGATACAGTGACCTTCTATGCACAGCTATAAGAAGGACTGATTTTAGACTAGGTAGGCTTCATGGCAGAGGCCACTACTAAGCCTGTGTTAAAATCCACATATACAGCCTAGGTGTGGGTACCACCAGGCCCAAGAAGCTCTAGGGTCCATACATTCTGTGATGCATTCTTATGTCTTATATTTGGAAGATAATGGCTTTCTAACTGTTCTTTTGTTTTACTGCTACCCAGAATGGTTATGTATGTGCTCAGTAATATTGTGTGCTCACAGATAAAAACTGGTGATATTATTTTTTACACACATTCACATACACACACACACACACACACACACACACACTGACAAATAAGGTCTATCACAAGATACTAATTTGTCATATTTGCACACAAATACTGATAATGTCCCCTGAGAAATAATGACTGCCCACAAGATGCACAAAGAAACACATGCATATGTTGTGTACTTACCTACAGGCAGCTTGGTGGTAAACCATTTCACCTATGTATTGTGTTTGGAGTATTGAAGAAAACCACATAGAACCAGAAAGGGCATGCAGACTCCACAAAGAAGAAACCGCAACCAAGAATCTAACCAGAGAAGTGTACTGTGAGATGGCAATGCTACTGACTATGCCACTGTGCCAGTGATCAGTTACTTTCATACACATCCTGCTCCCGCCAATCAAAGGCAGCCACTTATCATGTGCAATAATAATGCTTGTGATGGGAAGTGAAAGAAATTGTTGCCAACATGTTAATCGTAAATGCACTGCAAACTCCCCCATATACACAAGAATAATTATCAGATCAATACTAGTTTTGCACTGATTTATACAAATGCAATGCAATGATGTGGTACTATTCCTACCACACCAGATCTGTGATTTTTGTTTAGCAGTGATCAGCCAACACAAGGATAGCCTCCATATCCATCAATTGCAACCACTTTACTGGCTATGTACACTTCAGATGTACGATTGTGGTAAATATACTGGTAATAATAGCAGTCACAATAATAAAGTATTACATCTTACTTCACACAGATCTACAGTAGTCTTGCAAAGCCAGATTAGTAACTGATTAAGATGAGAAAACAACAAGAGGATCAATTACTTTTATCCACAGACAGCTCCCATCCCCACTCAGGTTAAAGCCACTTCTGTGTGCACTTCAGATATTTGGTTATGTATAAAACAATGGTCATGTAATGTATTTCATCTTTGTTCAACACAAACAATAGCCACACATGAAATATTCCATGTTGATTAACACAAATTACATTAATTGTGCAAAATCAAAATAATAAGGACATATCAGTAGTCATTTACCCCCACAGATAGCCCAAATAATTACAACTAATTTACCTCTGTGGACTCAGATGTTTGACTCTTACAAACTATATAAACTAATTTCTCATTTAACTTCTAAATGCAAGAATCATTAGCAAAGACAAACATAATAGGGGAAGCAAATGTTTAAAATCAGAGACATATTTCAAACATATCTTTTACAGAGTTAGTAGAATAATAGGTTTACATAGCATGCATTTGTTGAAGGCTATGAAGTGTGAAACTCAGATGTCTGTCTTTATTTGGTGACTGTAACCCTCAACAATTTACCAGAAAACCACAAATTTTATGAGGATCAAAATAACAATAAAAGGCATACTCTCAGCCATTCTGCAAAATCATGGACAGTTGATAGGTATACATGCCCTGCAAATCTGTTCACTACATATATCTGGTTGCCTGCCAGAATAATAAAAAGTCCTCTTAATCTCAATGGCTGCTAGTGTTACTCTCATCTACAATGACTATAATGATTATCAATTTCTCTTGACCCTTGAATATTCATAGGGTTTTTACTGCTTATTGTTTTATGAATCAGATAGCTTATGTGATGACAAAGAGCAGAAAACTTCACAAATTGATTAGCCAGGTGCACAGCACCTTTCAATGTCAACGTTTTGAGCAGGGGCATTGTTTGCCATTTATTTATTTACTTGTTATTTGTTCTTTAAGTAAAGAAACACTGCTGACAACTAAATAAGTAAACAACAGAAAGGCCACTTAGTTTACCTCTGCATAAATCCGGTAAGGTATAGAATGATTCATCTTAAATTTCATCTTGACTCTTAAAAATTCTCATTAATGAATATTTTGTTTGTCAGAAGAGAAAATTTAGCTGCTGACTGACTGACGGAAAAAAAGAACATCTGTTTAGGATCAATGGAGAGTGGAGTTGGACGCAGCAAGAGAAAAGACTGGTTGGCTTGTTTCCACCTCAGCCAACACAAAACAGAGGTGCTGAAGAAAGATTTAGAAATGTATATTAAAACAAATATAATGGGTTAAGATTTGGAAAGATTAAGGGAAAAGGGAAATAAAAAAGAAGCAAAGGAGAGTGAGTAAGCAGGTGAAAGAAAAATACTACAAACTGTATAAAAAATAATTGTATAAAGTGGAGTGAAGTGTTATGTTAAGTAATATTAGGAGATTGTACAAATATGAATTAACTGATAATAGCTGGAAATCTTGGCTAACAGCACTCATTATGATAAGAAGGAACCATATTACTATATCTTCAAAGATGATGAGGAGAGAATGGAAGAGGCTAAGCTATACATTTAAAAGAAGGGATAAAATATGAAACACTGTGATGAAGAGAAAGAGCAATAATATGGTATCAGCTAGCTAGTTCTTAAAATAGAATGTGATAAAGGGGAGTTTTGTGTTCAATCTTTATGGTATCCAACGCAGTCAGTAAAAAGATGATTGAGTAAAATAGGGGATAGAGAGGAAGAGAATAGCACTAGGAGGTTTCACTCTGTAGAAGACGGGCCCAAGAATACTAGCACCAAGTGTTGGGGGGTAAATTAAGTTAAAAGGAGAAGTAGATCAGAAAAATGTTGCACATCTTGTCATAGAAAACACTATGGATGGTAGCATTTATTTTTATTTCATTTCTATTTGTTTACAAGGGTAGTGCACCAGTCAGTAATGACCAATTTCAGGCTCAGCCTGGGTGAAATACAAAACATTTCACAAACGATAAATACAGGAATGTAGGCAATAACAGAATAGTTCAGATTAATTATATATACAAATATGTATATGCATTCTAGTGAACAAGCACAGTGCTTATTCAATGTACAATTACAGTACAACTAAGCAGTGTTTTGTGTCTTTCGGCTTTTCCCGGTTAGGGGTCACCACAGCGGAAAAGTGTAATGTACAATATATATATTAGTTTCTAAAATGGATCAATCTTCAATGAATCTTGAGAGAGGAGAAGAGACTCAGAAAGAAGATAGATTAGGTGATATGTCCTGTGTTGAAGCAGGAGAATTTGGCTTGGATGAATAAATGCTTTTTGAATTGTATTTTGAATTTGAAATAAGTGTTGATTTCCTTAGTGTTGATGGGGAGAGCTTGCCAACGACTAGGTGCCTGAGAGGAGAAAGCATGTGCAGTGCTGTGGAATTTGGTTCTAGGGGTGATGAGAACTGGTGTGGCTTGTGATTAGTGACTCTGGTTTATGAGAAGAATTTTTTTGTGAAGTCTAGCTGCAAGAAGAGTAAATGTGTAGAGTTGGAATAGTTGTTGTAGTGTTGGGATCTTGTATGTTAGAACTTTGTGTTCTGTGTTGCCGTTTGGCTTTTTCTAGGGTGATACAGTGATGATCACAGAAAAGTGAGTTTGTAATGAATCGGCTGATACTGTTAGAGGTAGTCTGGAGTGTAGCAATGTTTTTCTTGGAGGTTCGAAGCAAACATTGGGTGTCTATATTCAAGTTGAGAAAAGAGAGCTCCTTTGTCAATGGCTGCTCTGGTTGGTTGGGATAGAAAACAGAAGATCATTTTGCCACAGAAGAGGAGGGAGTTTATTTTGGCTCTCACTTTGTCTATGTGGAAATGGAAATTTAGTGACTGATCAAACCATAGTACTAGGTATTTGAAGGCGGAGGTTGTCTCTATGAAATAGTTGCACAGGTCAAAGATAGTTAAAGAGTCAGATGCTTGATGACGTTTCTGTGAAGTTCCAAAAAGCATAGTTTTGGTCTTGGGGGGATTGAGAAGTAGTTTATGGTTTATGAGCCATTGGTGGAGCTCATGTAAGGCTGACTGGAGTTGGCATTGAAGGTTGGTGTGAGAGTGACCTGATTGGAAAATGACTATGTCATCAGCACAGAGGATAATTGGGAGATGGGGGAGGTCACAAGGAAGTTTGGTAATGAATATGGAGGGGAGACGGGGGGGGGGGGAGAATGGATCCTTGTGGTACACCTTTAGTAATTGTTAAATACAAAACAAATTAGGACAACACAGGAGGCTCAGATGCAAGAAACTTTACTAGTGTACACCAGGAGGCAAAAAACATACAATACAAGTATAGAATTCTGACTGGCATGATACAGGAAATACTCTTTATTTTATACACTATACATTTAATCTGTGCCCACCTTACTGACGTGGTCAGTCACAGGACACCTACATCACTATAGTCTACAATATTCTATTCATAAGAAAGTGCTGAGGTTATACTTTTTAAAAGTTTTCCCATGAGAATAATACAGCCTTGCAAAGCACCTGGTCAGTCTTTCTGTAAATGTTATTCTTTCGAGGTTTCAGTCCTGCTCGAATACAATAGTCAGTTCAGTCTTGTAATACGCTTCTTTGTTCTTCTCGCAACATTAGTTTTAGCAGCTGTGCTGATAATATTCACAAGGCCAACTATCTCAGAGGAAGGAAGAAAAGATTCAATGCCGTATACATTCATTTTCCTGACCCAGCAGATAATCATTAGTGAAAAACATGAGCTTGCTGAGCTGGCTACTGCCAGGGTCAGAGTTCAATCACACTGCAGCTCCAAAGCTTCAAGCAATTACATGTAAGATCATTCTTACTGCCATATTGTAAAATAGAATAAAATGCATTACATACTATTTGCTTTTAAACTAGCACTTCATATATGTTTAAGTACACATTTTTCTAACATTTTCCCTCCTTTTAATACTTTTTATTCTATTCAGAAACATAAACAATATCATATCGTTCCCTAGCCTTCTCCTTTAAGGACTTTTAACTAGGCAAGTCATTTGTTTTATATTTCGGAAAGAATTTCATTTGGAACTAATAGATCCAACTCAATGTCTTGGTACATAGTCTTGGTTACAGATATATCAACAAATTCTCTGACTAATCTTTTCATACAGAGAATCCCACAACAGACACATGCTCCTAATAAGAGCAAAACAACACAAATAGCAATCAAAATATTCATTAGGATTGAACCCCACCCACCAAATGGATTCTGGAAAAAGTTCGCCAGTGGGTTTGGGCCTGGTTCAGTCATGGCCGATACCTGCTGTATTACCTCTAGGTGGTCATTGATCTCATGCTTATTATCTGATATAAACACACAGCATTCTTCTTTGATAAGCGCGCACTTACCACCTCTCACCGCTAGGGTGAAGTCAAGAGCCATTCGGTTTTGTAGCACAACAGTTCTCATTGCATTCATTTCATCAGTCACAAGTTCGAGAGCGGAAAAAGTTGCATTACTCATTACTTCGAGAAGCTTTGACAATTTTCTCAGCTCCCAGATCGATTTGACTGATCCATAGGCTGGGAATATTCCAGCCCAGGATATAACACTGTCACTCAAGTCCATATGAGTCAATTTTTCTTTATCTTTCACGGATGGATGATCCTTCCAGCCAGCTTCGATCTTACCCACTGGATTAGCAGGTTTCTCGACTGAATTCCCAGTTCTTCGAGCTACATCTCTTACGTTTTATATCTTACCTAGAGGTAATTCTGCAGTATGCCTTATAGCTGGAACCAGATAACCCAAAAAACAACTGCCGGACCAATTCTCAGGTAGCCATTTGTATGCTTTTTTGCCACAAACAAAATAACAGTTTTCTACTTTTGTACTGATGCGGGTTAACTCTGAATGAAACATTTTCTTGTCTATAACAGACAATTGTTTATGCAATTCAGAATTTTTCTGCACATCTTTTATCGTTGTTTTCATTAAGCTCAAATATGAATCATAATTTGTGCTACAACTAGTACTTTTATCTTTGGCCTTAATATAGCATTTATAAGATACAGTTATGTTACAGTTACTCCAACCAACTTGGAGTGTATCATTTTTATAGAAACAAACAATTCCTCTCTGTGTATTAGGCAAATACAATGCAATTTTGTCCTGTGATCTCACAGAACCTGTATCAAAAAATAAATTTTCCCAAGTCTCATTTATCCCCAAGGGGACAGCGGACATCAACAGTCCTCCATATGCTGTTGGTATAGCAGTACAAACCCAGCAGTTTGAAACTTTCATAGTCTCTACATATACACGCTTCATAGCCAGGTATGTGTTAAAGTTTGGATGCCAGTCTATAGACAGTTCATCATGTTTCACCACTTTCATTTGTGTGGTTATATGCAGGAAAAACTACAACAAAAGGAAAGTCACCACAATCATAGTCAATAGGTGTATAATTAGCAAGATGGTTAAACAATATCTTCGGTGTTGGTTTGCATTTTTATTCACTTTGCTCTTGGCCATCCTGCCTTTGTGGTGTATCAGTCACAAAATGTTTATCAAGCTGAAAGTTCTTTACCGGTTTACAGTGCGTCAGGTGGACCCAGGACGACCTCTCAGCAACCTTTACTGCAGCAGGCATCGCCAACAGTACCTGGTATGGACCTTCCCACTTCGGGCTTGTCCAATTTTTCTTTTTGATGACCTTCAACCAAACCCAGGACCCTGGGGTCAGCACCGCTTCCGGTCTCGTTTGTTCTTCATCTGAAAAAGAGTTCAACTGCAAAACAGTCTTATTGGTTAACAATTTCCTCATGTGATTAGCTAATGAGCTGTCAGCCTCCAGCTCTGCAGGCATGAGAGCTTTCCACTGTGGCACATAATATGCCCTTCCAAATATCACTTCAAAGGGGGTCAGGCCCTTTACATTTGAAACTGTTCTCATGCTCAGCAGTGCCAAAGGCAAACAGCAAATCCAATTCTTCTGTGTCTCACTCATCAATTTTCTTAACTTATTTTTCAAAATTCCATTGTACCTTTCCACCAGTCCTGCAGACTGTGGGTGGTAAGCACAATGATTCTTCAAAGAGATCCCAAAGAATCTCCCAAGTTGCTGTATTGTCTGGTTGACCAAGTGTGTCCCATTGTCACTATAGATTCTTTCCGGTATGCCAAATCTAGGAATTATTTCTTTTATTAGGGCCTTTGCCACTGTTGCTGCATCCGGATTTTTAGTTGGAAAAGCTTCTACCCATTTGGAAAACATGTCTATAATCACTAAACAGTATTTTTTCCCTTCACATTTACTCAGCTCTATGAAATCCATACAGATAGTATGGAACGGATATGGTGGTGTAGGAAAACTCCCTTGCTTGGGTTTGAATGCTCCTTGTGCATGATGTTTATTACAAATATGACATGCTGCACAAAATTTTTGTGTAATTGTAAACCATATGTTTGGAATATTCGATTTACTGACTGTACCATCCCCCCTGTTGAGACATGGCTCTGCCCATGGCTCAACAAAGCTGCATATCTAAATAAATTAGATGGTAATATTGGCTTTTTCTCCTTAGAGATGTACAGTCCATTTTCGAGGATTGCACCTCGTCTTTCCCATTTCTGTTTCTCTGCTTTTGTAGTTAATGTCTGCATTGTTTTTAACATTTCTAAATCTGAAATCTCAGATGTTTGTAATTCCTCATTCAAAAGTAAAGTTTCTGAGTCTGAAGCTGCTTGCTTTGCAGCTGCATCAGCTCGTGCATTATCTTTTGAAATCGAATCCTGTTGTTTCGTATGAGCTACACATTTACAAATAGCTACTTTGGTAGGTAACTGAATAGAATCTAATAAATTCAAAATAAGTTGCGCATGATTAATCGGTTTGCCAGTAGATGTTATCATTCCCCTATTCTTCCATTGCTGCGCAAAGACATGCACTGTAGAGAAAGCATACTGACTGTCAGTATATATGTTCACACATTTGTCTTTCGCTAGAGTGCAAGCTCATGTCAAGGCTATCAATTCTGCTGCTTGAGCAGACAGGTTATGCTGCAGGGGTTGGGCTTCTAAATTCTCTGTATCTGTGACTACTGCATACCCTACTAGATTCTTCCCTGTAGGACCCTTCCTGCATGATCCGTCCACATAAAATGTCACCTCGGCATCATCCAAGGGCATATCAGTGAGATCTTGTCTGGGCAACGTTATTTGCTCAATTTCCTGCAGGCAACTGTGTGGTGTGCCATCCACAGGAGTTGGAAGTAACGTTGATGGATTTAATGTTGTACAACGTTCAATTACCATATGAGGTTGGCTCAGCAGTATGGTCATACAAGAAAGATGCCTAGCAGGAGATAGATATGCTATTTTCTCTTGCAGTAAAATTATCGTGACTGCATGAGGCACTCTCAAGGTGAGAGGGTGGAATAACACCACTGAGGCCAAAGCCTGTACTGCCATTGCAGCTGCGACTACTGCTTGTACACAATGTGGCAATGACCGTGCCACTGGATCTAACTGCGATGAATAGTAAGCTATGGGGCGTTGCTTACTCCCATGCTGTTGCATCAGAACTGATGTCATGTATCCCTGTTTACAATCTACGGTTTGGAAAAATCTTTTGTGGTAATTTGGAAGTCCTAAAACTAATGATGAAGCTATCAATTGTTTTAGTCTGCAGAAAGCTGTTTCTGCTTCAGGTGTCCATTGTAATACATCTTGTGCTGCCATTGGTGTTTTATATATTAAATCAGCCAATGGAGCAGATTCTAAAGCATAGTTCGATATCCAACTTCGACAAAAATTAGTCGTTCCCAAGAAGGACATCATTTCCTTCTTGGTTGTTGGTTTAGGTGCCTGTAAAATTGCTGTTTTTCTATCCTCATCTAGTATTCTACCTTCTTTGGATATTACATATCCTAGGTATCTAACCTGTTTTCTCCAAAGTTGTAACTTGTGTTTGTTTACTTTGTGTCCTTGTGCCGCTAGAAATTTCAATAATGCTATTGTATCTTCCCTGCATTGCTGCTGGGTGGGGGCTGCTAGCAGGATGTCATCTACATAAAATAGAATCTGACTACCTCCTGGTGGAGTAAATCCCGCCAGGTTGCTAGCAATTTCTTGTGCAAATATCGTTGGACTTTCACAATATCCCTGCGGTAGCCGAGTATAGGTATATCTTTTACCCTGAAATGTAAATGCAAACCAATACTGGCTGTCAGGATGTATAGGTATTGAAAAGAAAGCATTGCTTATATCTACTACAGTAAAATATTTTTGTTGTGGCTTCAAATCGTTCAACAAAGTGTGTGGGTCTGGCACCGTAGGTGCTCTAGGTATTATTGCATTGTTTACGGCTTGTAAATCCTGTACCATCCGCCATTCCCCGTTTGCTTTTTAACAGGAAATAGAGGGGTATTACATGGTGAATCTAGAGATTCTACCAGTACTCCTTCCTTGAGTAATGCTGCTATTATAGGCTTGATTCCCTGCTCTGCATCCTTCCTCAAGGGGTATTGTCTTTTTTGTGGTCTAAATGCTGATTTTGGTGTAATGGTTACTGGACCTGCTGTCCGAATAAGCCCTACATCTGATTTCCGTGTTGACCAAAGAATGTTTGGTATATCGCACAAGGCTTTTTCTTCTTCTTCTAACAAGAATGCCAATCAGCTGTCTTCACTATGTTGTAAGTGTACAGCTGGACGTGTCTGTGTTAACCAATTCAGTTTCTGTTTTTGTACTCCCTGTTCTGATAATTCTAAATCAGTTTGTTTTTCCCATTTTGTTACTTTTTCTCCTAAGTCTGCCCATCTCACATTTTTGTTTTTTGTCAAACTGACATGTGGCAGTCTATTGGATTTGTACAGTTTCATGAATTCCTGAGGTAATGAACAGCTTACTACACTGTTTCCCTCAGTATCCCAATATAAAGTTCGTAACACTAGTCTGTTAGCGGGATTTTTGAACAACTCTTGCTCATATTCCTTATCGGGTCCTGGCATACTGCAGTAGTATAGAGTACAATGTAACAAATGCTGTTGATCAGTGTCAAGGGAGGGGACCTTACTGATGGCTACATTCATCAGTTCCTCGGTTTCTGCCCCTGGACCAGTCGTAACTAGATCCTGGCTGTACCAGTAAAAAGCTTCACCCTCCGATCGCACCACAAAAGTATCCATTTGTCTTTGTGCTTCCATACCCTGCATAGTAGGAACTACTGCTATGCCAAATATCTGCATAAGGTCTCTTCCTAATAAGTTTACTGGACATTTTGCAGAAACTACAATTTTACTTTTCTGAGTCATACCTGAAACAGGGTCAGTTATTGCTATATCATGGGAGAGTGGTTCCCTGTATAGCTGTCCATTTGCTGCTTTTACTAATATGTAGTCAGGTGGTTCAGAGTGTTCTGGTAACTTTGAAGGGTGTATCAAAGTTCGTGACGCTCCTGAGTCACACAAGAATTTCACTTCCCTTCCTTCCACCAGAAGTGTAACTTCCGGTTTTGTGTCTGCCAAATAGAGCTCCAAGCTCAACAATGCTAAGTCTAAAACTTCACTTTCTTCATCCTCTACATCTGCTTGCACTTCCTCTGTTCCTTCCACTACATTTACATTTGCTTTTTGTCTATTAACTTTTCCTGATGATTTTTGATTGTCATCACTATCATATAGTCAGTCCTCATCACCTTTATCTTTATCTTCTGTAGTCGCCTTTTTATTTAGCCTGCAATCCCTTGCTAAATGTCCTTTTTTACCGCACTTAAAGCACTCACCTTTCTTTTTTCTCTCTTCAAAATCCTCTGACTTTTTGTCAGATTGTTTATTACCCTGGGTATTTTTCTTACCCTTTTTACTTGACTGTACTACAAAGACTTCTGCTCCATCTTCAGCTGTGAAGACCTGTGTTTTCTTTTTCTTTTTACTATTAAAATGTCTTTCAGCATGTCTAGCATACTCAAGTAAGGCTTGTAGCCTACTTGTTCGGTGATCTATCATATGCTTTGTAATAAAGCTACTGATAGGGGCAATGCAACCTTTCAAAAATGCATTTTTCAGTTGCTGTTCATATGCACTATCATTCGTCTGACTTTCAGGAATAGTCATACCACTATGGTTATTGAAACATTCCAATAATCTACCATAGTACCCATCTACAGTTTCATTATCTTGTTGTATGCATTGATTAATGCAAGTCCAATCTGCTCTTGGTTTCCATTTTTCAGAGATTCGGTCTGTAAGACCTTTTCACTCTGGTGTCTAATTCTGCGTCACTATGTAGGAGTGGCTTAAGTTGTGCATCACGAGCATTCCGGGTGCCACAAATCATGTGCCAGTCTGGACCTATAATTTGTCTAACTACCTTCTCTACTTCTTCCCCATTTAAATGGTAACTTAGTCTCATACCTTGTAAATCTTGTATAAACTTTTTATGATTAATTTTCGGGTGAGGGATTCCCTCTGTAGCTTTCCGAATATCTTCTGGTGTCCATGGTCTATATACTAGGAGAGTTGGGTCCTGCCCTTCCTGTCCTGCCTGAGGATTTGGTACCTCGATTAGTGGACAGATTTCTTCGCTTTCTTCTAGTGAGTCTCTCCCTATTTGATATAAATCTGTGTCTCTAAGTGTTTTACGTGTCCGGGACCTAGTCTCAATAGGTTCTCTAACGAATGGTTTTAGTGCCCCTGCAACTTCAGGATAATGTGGAGGTGGACTAGCCTGTCCACCTGCTTCATATCCTAAAAAAGGTATTGGAGGGGGTGGAGGGGGAGGGGCCGTTGCTATTACTGTATTATTATCCTCTTTGTCTAAAAATAATGCTTTTGCATTTTTAATTTTTTGTTCCCTTCGGTTCACTTCCTCAATCCACCTGTGTGCCTGAGAGATGCCTAACTGTCGTTGTTTCTTTGCCTGACCTTCTGCATCAGATTTAAGCTGTTTTAAAAGTTTAACTAACGAAATTTTATTTAGTTTACTGTCAAATTCGTATTTATTAACCCATTTTGTGTAATACCTTATGTTATCTGCTCGTTGTAATTGCATATATTTTGCGTCATCAGTTAGGGGCGGATCTCGCGATTTTTTAGTGCACTGATTTCCCATGTCTAAAGAAGACTATTACGTAACCCTTTTCTTACCACGTGGTATCTTAGTTCCTTACACAGTTTATCTAGAATAACTGCCTACCTTATTCTGTTTCCCTGATCTATGACAAAATATACAGTAATTTCTTATGTCCCTGATCTGTACAACAAATCTATGACAATAACATTTACTGTAACCTAGTCCCTGATCTAAAACAGAAGAAAGGCAAAAATCTTCCTACCTGAGCCTCTTGGGTCCACCAGTTCGAGACCACTCTTCGGCCACAGATCAGAAAAGTGGCCAGCCTCTTAAAACGACAATTCAGTCAGAGGTCTTTGTGCTTCAAGAAGAACCGTTTCGGTAGCTTCTCCTGCGAAGTATTCGACCACCGGTAGACTCTGATCTGCAGCTGTCGAGGGCTTCCGGTCAAACGTAGGACCAAACTGTTAAATAAAAAACAAATTAGGACAACACAGGAGGCTCAGATGCAAGAAACTTTACTAGTGTACACCAGGAGGCAAAAAAACATACAATACAAGTATAGAATTCTGACTGGCATGATACAGGAAATACTCTTTACTTTATACACTATACATTTAAGCTGTGCCCACCTTACTGACGTGGTCAGTCACAGGACACCTACATCACTATAGTCTACAATATTCTATTCATAAGAAAGTGCTGAGGTTATACTTTTTAAAAGTTTTCCCATGAGAATAATACAGCCTTGCAAAGCACCTGGTCAGTTATAATGTCTTTCTGTAAATGTTATTCTTTCAAGGTTTCAGTCCTGCTCGAATACAATAGTCAGTTCAGTCTTGTAATACGCTTCTTTGTTCTTCTCGCAACATTACTTTTAGCAGCTGTGCTGATAATATTCACAAGGCCAACTATCTCAGAGGAAGGAAGAAAAGATTCAATGCCTTATACATTCATTTTCCTGACCCAGCAGATAATCATTAGTGAAAAACATGAGCTTGCTGAGCTGGCTACTGCCAGGGTCAGAGTTCAATCACACTGCAGCTCCAAAGCTTCAAGCAATTACATGCAAGATCATTCTTACTGCCATACTGTAAAATAGAATAAAATGCATCACATACTATTTGCTTTTAAACTAGCACTTCATATATGTTTAAGTACACATTTTTCTAACAGTAATAGGTGCAGATTCTGATTGGGAGGATACTATTTTAATTCTAAAGTGTCTGTCAGTGAGGACATTTTTAAACCAGGGAGTGGGGCCTGGACTGATGCTAATTTCAGTTAGTTTGTTTTGGAGACAATAGTGGTCAATGAAATCAAATGCATTTGCCAGGTCTATAAATACAGCCACTATCAGAATTTAGCCAGGTTTCATCAGTTAAGGATCAAAGTGCTGTCATTATACTTCACCATGCTAAACTCCATGTTGTTTGAACAAGAGATGTTGATACTGCTGGATTTTGAGGGAGAGTTGGGTGTAAACTATATTTTCAAGACGTTTGCCAAAAATTGGCAGGATGGATATTAGACAGAAGTGAGTGGTATCTTTTTGGTTGGTATGCTTTGGGAAGGGTTTAATTAGAGCAGTTTTTCAAATCTGTGGCATAATGTTTTGTGTGAAGCATACATTGTATATGTGGGTGAAGGGGAAGGCACAGATGCTGTCTGCAGTGACATATGAATAGATCCAGTAGGAGTGTCAGTGAAATATTTTCAAGTAGAATAGAGACTTCTTTGGGACATATGCATTTGAAGTACAAGAGGAGGATGAATGGTGGTGGTGGGGTGGACAATGCAAAATCTGTGGAAGGTGTGGAGTTTATTGATGGGAGATTCCTAAATTGTTTAAGGAAATCTTCTGGAGAAAGTTTTGCTGTACCACCTTTAATGGTGTTTGTAGACCTGGTATCATGACGATTGTTTCTTCCTGTAAGTAGACTAATCTCTTTCCAAATGTGTTTGGGAGAAAGTAAGAGAGTAATTTGTTTCTTTGCTTGGAGATTTCTTTTGTGCTTTCTGATGGACGTCTTGGCTAAATACACAGGACTATAAAGGAAGTGCAGTTGTCATTCGTGGGGGTCTGTTTCTGTTTTTGCCATGTTTCATCCCTTAGAGTTAAAAGATGTTTGAGTTCAGTGGATAGCCATTCAGGTTTGATGGGTTTATAAAGCCTGTGGATAAGTGGGAAGTAGAAAGCTGGTTAGGCTCACAGCTACTGTATTAGGGTCAAGTAAGGAAAGTATATGATTCCAATTGTGGGCTGTGAGAAAGGATCTGAATCTGTCCATGTTTATGATACTCTGGTTTCTGAAGGCTTTTAATATTGATGGTAGTTTTATAGGATAGTTAAACCTGTAAAGATGATTTGGCAGTCATCACTTAGTGATGGTGGCAAAATGTTTATGTTGAAGATGAAGTTTGATATGTTTGTAATAATCAGGTCAAGTGTGAAATGTTTGTAGGACCTGAGATTAGGTCTTGTTTGACCTTGAGTTGAAGAAGTCCTATGTCTGTTAGGAAAGTACCCATGTCAGATGAAAGATGGCCAAAATAATTAAAATTGAAGTTACGTAAAATGACAATGTTATTTTTGGGACAGTTATTAAGGATGTTAGTGATGTGGTTTTAATTTATGTAGGCAAACAGGGGGTGGTAGACAGGTTGTAGCAATCAATAGTGGTTTGCCTTTGTGATTTGGAAACTTTAGGAAAATCATTGGCTTGGGAGTTAATCAGTCAAGGCCTGTGTCTGGTAGTGAGCTCAAAAAGGGTAGGTACAAATGCATGAGTTGTTCAGAAACAATAGCTTGGAGAAAAGAGGCAACACTAATAATTGTATGACAGTAAAGCAGTGTATGTTGTTCCACTAATTTATTGGGGAAGAGTCACCCTAAAGGGAATGTATCTATTAAGACAGAAGTGTTTTGAAATGAACAGTCAATCAAAGAGCAGCCACAGAGATACCTCCTGCCTATAAAAAAGTAGAAGTGTAAGACACTAAGCACAATTGGCAGGATAAGAGAGAAATGCCCCATAAGGTTTTCTGTTTGTGGAGTATTGTGGATGCCGTGCTATGTAAATTCAACAGGAACTAAATGATGGCGTATCATATTTTAAGTGCCAAAGAGAGAGAGACTTAAAATTACAGTCATTTTATGAACAATAGAAGGACAATCTAGTCTATGAAGAAAGAAGCACTGGGATAAATCACAGGAACCTGAGGGTAGCCAATAGGTTAAATCAGTTTTGAGAATTAATAAAAAGATGCATATATGTTAGGTCTACCAGACTAAAGTTCTGATAGAACCATTAACGGTACAAACACAACAGTAAGCAAAATGCTTCAGCAATGAATAGACACAAGACATGCTAACTGCTAGTTAAATGATTTACTCACAAGTGGCTAAACCTATCTGGTCACAAGACTTACTTATTCTTAAAGGTATAGTAAATTGCCTTTTTATTACAATAAAAGTTATCTAGCCACTTGGCCAATGTAAAACTATCTTTGTGATTCATAATAAACTTTACACCAAACTAGTGAGTTATGGGGCAATACATAAACACATAACAGAAATAAACCCATCACAAGAAATTCTCATTAACTGCAAATGCTATAAGCATTCAATGAATCTGAGAGTTTCTTTTGAAAAGTCTACCATATCTCATATAGTAAGCATTAAAGAAAAGTAATGACTCAAGACTCATGGCAGTAGAACTGGACGGCAACATATCCTTCACTGTATTCATTGTAGAACTCATGACAGTTCCTGATGTCTTTTATGATGTCTCAGCTTTTTGAACAGCTAAAGCCATTTACAAAAAAGTATCAAGCATCTCAAGACATCTCTGGCATTGGAATCACTGGCATGTACTTGATTTGGCAATTTCTGCAAATGTCTCACATTTCTTCAGCGCAACTGCATGTCCTCTCCTTGCTCAATTAGTGCGTTCAGACTCTGGTGATAACCTAATATAGTTGCTTATATGTGAGATCTCTACACAAATTTCCATCTAATAGCACTCCTTTTCTCCATCTTGCAGACACAGTCAGTTCCAGTACTCCTATCATAGAATTCTTTCTGTTTCATCTGTATTTTTCTCAATTATTCTGAAGCTTGCATTCTGTTTCTTGGTAGCAAGAGACTGAAAGGCATTGGCAACTTGGACATTAACTTCATCCTATCAATAAATCTAAAGGTGATAAATCAACAGCTTGCAAATACATATTTTTTGTAGTTTAACAATGCAAAAAGACTGTCCATCTGATGTGACATATCACATTTCTTCATCATAGTTCCATGTCTAGACCACTTGGCCATTAGGCTGCAAATATCTTGGACTTTATGTCATATACTGAAACTCACAGGATTTTGATAAATGCTTAAATTATTGGGTGACAAACTGTGGCTGAATGTCTAACATTACTTCTTTGGGTATTCCAGGTCTTCCAAAGAATGATTTAAACATATTTATCACCATAGGGGCTGTACTGTAATATCTTTCAAGTGCACATTTTCTGGATACTTAGAAAAATAATTAATACTTAGCATAAACTGAATATAAATTGGGATTGTTATGCTGAAACAAGTCAGTTCCTACTTTTAGCCGAGATAATGCTGAAATCACATGAGGTATCATATCCAATTGCTTGTTTTGTTTTTGTGTATGTTACATTCAGAACCTTTTTGTACTATTTGCTCTATCTGTGCTATCAGGTTAATGCATGAAGCCTCTTGTGTTTGTGAATGTGTCAGTTCCTTAGCTTAATAAACAACTGACCTTGTTTTTTGTAGTAGTCCTCTCCTAGCCCTTTAATCCACCTGAACAGTTGTAGGCAATGCTGCATCAGAATACATAAGGGCAGATGCAATAATTACTAGTCTTTTTAGTAACACAAAACATAGTTTGTTCCTCAGGCCAACTCAAAATGGTTTCCTGCTGAAGTAGTTTACTTGGAATTACAGTTTTATCTGTCAGTAAAACTTTCCAGACAAAAAACTAAGAGCACAATAAAATTAAAGCAAGATACCCAAAATAAAAACCCATTTTTAATAATGTTAAACACTTTTGTCCTTTAATGAAATGGACTTCTTCAGAACAAAGTAACCTAAAAGCACACATATTTTATACATTACAAGCAAACCCACAAATTAGCACTTGCATGCATAATCAATTGATTAATTAAATAAAGTTAAGACCATCAAAACCATTTAAAGTACCCATAGCCTAAAAAACTAAAACCCTCACCAAGGGCACCACAATGAGCAACCATGATTTTAAAATCAAAATCTTCTTCTTCTTTTTCCTGGTTAGGGGTTGCCACAGCAGATCACCTGTCTGCTCATGATTGGTAGTGGAGTTTTACGGTGTCAAGTTGCCAGCACAGCACCCAACCTTCCACAGAAGGCACACACACTCACACCTAGGGCCAATTTAGAGTGCCCAATCCACCTAGAGCATGTCTTTGTGATGTGGGAGGAAACCGGAGCACCCAGAGGAAACCCATGCGACCACAGGGAGGACATGCAGACTCCACACAGAAGGCAGCCCAGCCGAGGATCGAACCAGAGAAGCTCTTGCTGTGAGGCGGCAATGCTAACCGCTGCACCACATATTTTTCCTTATTACACACTGCTTAAAAAATTAACATATGCATATGTTCATATAAATATAAATATAACCACATATATGGGCATATGGCAAAAAAAAATTATGTGTAATAAAATGAATAATAAAAAATAAAACCAATAACATTTGTAGCAAAGTAACCATACTTTTCACAAGAAAAAATATGCAGATTTTAATTTTAATACACTACTAATAGATACATTCTCATTCAGACCAGGGGCTACCGTGGCGTTCGTTCTCAGTTGCCACCTAAGCTCCAAAAAGTCTAAATAATCATCACAGGGACCCCTTCCCATTGTCTAAATTAACCTGGTCGATAACAAAAAAATTTAAATTTGTGTGAAGGGTATTCTTTCAAATGTTTATATAGGGCATTCTTGTCGTCATTTTTCTTGATATCATATAGGGGCTAGTAAATTATTTTCCTTAAACAAAGTTTAGTTTTGCCAATATAAAATGCAGAACAACACCCACATTAAGCCAGATACCCCACTCTCTAACTACTACAATAATACCTTCAATGCAAAACCAATTACTCCATATCCCTGTACATAACAGGAAGACCCTTCTAGGATGTTCTGGCACTGACTGCGATTATCACACTCACGCATCCTGCCTACCATACTTCTCAAGTGTACCTCATTACGAGCAACATTCTTCATTTTGGATGTTAAAAAGTCCATGTTCCTCAAAGTTCCACATTGAAGGGGTCTGTCACACATTCAGTGTTAGAAATTTTTTAAACTGATATTTGTTGTAAATAGTACCGAATCATATTAATTCATCAAAATGACTTTTTCTAAGTTTAAAGAAACACATTTTTAACCATCCTATGACCTTCCTAGTTGAAGCTGTTAGTAAGCTGTTAGTAGGTATTCCACATTTCGCCCATTTGTTCCACATTATGGGAGGCGGTGTTCCTCATTTTGGAGATGTAAGGTTAAAAGCTATGCTGCCCTCACAAGTAGAAGGCCACAAACCCTCCAATATAGTTTTAAAAAATCTTTTTTATAAACTAAAACAGATTTGGTCCCCACAATCCTAATGCAGTCATTATCAACCCCCAAAATATTCTAATTCCTATTTCCTACTGACCTAAGGCCCTCAAAATCAATAGTATAAGTCAAAACAAAGGCCTTATTTAAAGATTGATTCCCCCCAAGAGCCAACCCCATTACTAGCTAACATATTGTTGACGTAATTGATGACAGCTGAGTTACTAGAAACTGAATCAGAAGCAACAAATGCAGCAAGAGCAATACTAGCATTAACATTTGCAGTAGTTGTAGTAACCATCCCTTCCCTTCTAGCCAACAAAGGTAGAAAATGGCCTGATTTCCTTTTAGAATTGACCCCATCAAAATAGTGGTAAGAAAAGTTTCCGGGTAGCCCTTCCTGATGAACATTTATCTCAGCTTACCCATTGCATGTTTTTGATGAGGTCACTCCATTTTACTTCTACAGGTAGGAATTTATCAGAGCCAGAGAGAGATTGAAATTCCATGTCAGTATTAATCTCTTTCCTCTAGTATATCCCTTAAGCCTTTCAGTTATGCTTATCCAGTGGGCTAGATTTTCTGCCTTTTTTCTTTCCTACATTGTCCACCAAGACTTGTTAATCCAAATTCTGTATCTACATCTTCAACTGTACATTTAAAGTGCCCTTTTTAGGAATGCTTATTTCATTTTAAGCAGCTGTATACACTGTCTATATTAATCAAAGTGATGTAATTCTACAAATTGTCCTAATTCACTTTGCTCACTGCTCTTTTCAAGTATTTCCAGGAAAATAGCTTTTGCTGTATTTTGTTGAGATATGTAGTTATGTTGTTACCGCCATCATCTCAGTGTTATATGTTGTGTTGTGTTATATGTTGCATGATTGGATTAGTATTATTATTTGAGTTTGTGGGGAGTGATATCAAAAACGTGGCAGTGAAGGGTTACATTGTGACTTTCGCTGACAGATATCTTTCGGTCAGCATGTCACTGGAATCAAGTTTATATTAGGACTGTATTATCTGAAAAGGATAAGTCTTTTTGAAACATTGAGGCCATAATGGTGATCCTTATGTTTTCTAATCTTTGAAGAAGAAACTGACTATAGGTGTTGTAAAAGCAAAGGTAAAATAAGAAGGTGCATAATCTTTTTTCTGTTGTTTTTTTTTCCACAGTTGCTGTCCTTTAGTAAAAATAATCTAAGCATAAGTAGGGTGAGGGAGCTGTCTGGCAGTTAGTACAGAGGATTAAGGCTCTGACCTCTAATCAGTTGCTTCCTGTCCCAAGCGTACACATTTGAATTTTTGCACTTTCATTTGCCTACTGTATGACTTTCAACAAGTCACTTAATCAGACATCTAGATGTAGGATTTTACTTCTTCTAGTCTGTGGGGCATACTACAATTGTTCCACCCTTCATGTTTATCCTTTTGTTAGCAAATGCATGCCAGTTTACTATCTTTCAAAACACATAATCCACATTCTGCAGATATGTAGCATTTAATATCCATCAGTGTTTATGATATATGGTAGTGTACTCTTGGACTATGAGGGGGAGAAAATGTACAAAGTCCGGCTTCAATGGATATAAAATCTTTTTGCCTGATTAACAGATATTGTATGTAAAGTGTAGATGACATGAGATACAAGGGTCATTTGATCATATTTATGTGCTTCACTAAAGGATAAAGGCCTTTCCATTGCCATTCGATTATATTACTAGCTGTATGAGTGGTGATATTGTCAAAATTAAACACTCTAGAACTCTGGATATCTGCAATCAGGATCCTAGGTAATGTAATATTTATTGGGACCACACTAAGGAACGTTCTATTTTAGAATGTGTGTGAATGAAATGCCAAGAAATCTGATTTTCTTTGCTTTAGGCAATGTTTCTATTGAACTTTGTTGTGTTATTACTTGCCATACCACTGGAAAAGATTTTGTTTGATTAACCAGAAACATGACAAGGTCAGAAAGAGTGAGGTGGGAATTGCAGATCCGTCTTAAACATTGTGTTTATAATTTCATTACGAAGTGAAACATCAGTGGTATGAGGAGACAGTCTGGCCTTATCCTAAAGACTACAAAAGCATCTATATAGATAAATCCAATTAATTTTCTCAGAATGTCTGGCACCAAGGCTATTAGGGATACACAGTAAATCAATGAACCATCAAACATTTTGCAACAATAAATGAAATAAAGTCAACAAATGTCCTTGTCAACTCTCACAAGAAATCAAAACACAAGCATTTTGCAGGGGGCAAACCCTAATGCACTCCCAGGTGGGAGGACTACTTCTCCACACTCCTGTGTTTATAACTATAACAGCTCTGGGATCATGTATCCTTGTGGATAACAGGAAGCTTCCTTACACCCAAAGCTGTCCAATCTCGCTAGATAGATTGCTTCACCTTTCATTGAAACTGAAATTCAAATAATTCTAAGTATGTATATGCAGCATTTATGTATGAGTTTTAAAGTTTGGCTGTTTAACTTAGGGTAATTTCCACACTTTTTGAGTCTTATTAACAATGGTAAGAGGGTAGCATTGATATAGCAGTGATCTGAAAAAGAGAGTCTGGAACTACTTTCATCTTCTATGTTTGCACTGGAATCACATCAAAGACATAATACATATCTGTTATGCATAAAATCTTGAACAATAGCAAGTAAATGGATGGTTCTACTGGTACTTCCTCTATCTCAATCAGTAAGCATAGCTATTTTGTTGGTTAAGTTTATGAAGAGCTTAGAACATAGTGGGATGTCTGGTACTAATGTTTCCTCTGGAAATTAGAATGTTAAAGACCCCCGTTAATGCTGTTTATCCTTCCCAGAATTCATTGGTGGACTAAATATAAGTTTAGCTTTACAGCTAGGGTCACAGTGTAGAGGTGTTTGTCCTAATGAATCCCCAGATGGTGTAGGATTCAAAATAGGCCCTAGTGCTGAAGGAGGTGAACAGGTAGGAATGTGAGTTAGGGGTTCATGCAGTGCCACCCATCCCAGTAGAAACAGGAGGTTGTCAGTACTGGGATCAAGATGCAGCCAGCAGTGGGAGCAGAAGGTGGCCGGCAGTGAAAATGGAGACATACAGCAGTAGGAGTTGGAAGTTGTAAGCAGTGGGAACAGAAGGTGGCCACCATTGGGAACAGAGAGTAGTCAGCAATGGGAAGAAAAAGTAATCAATGGTAGAAGCAAGAGGTAGCCAGATGTGTAACTATCTCCCAGCAAGTGATAGTGACACTGCAATGCAGCTTACCTACTTGCTAATACTTGCCCCATAATTTTATATGACAAAGTGTCACACATAAATGTGTTGAATAATTGATGTTGGATGAGTTTAAAAGGCTGTGCAAAAAGTTCATGATTCTAAAATACTATGCAAAAAGTTGATGGTTAAATTATTGATGATTAGGTCTGCAGTTAAGTTGCACTTTGTGTCATGTCTGTTACGTAGAGTATACTGCTGCAGGGGCGGGGCTATTTTTGACCTACTACCTTACTTAATACTGATCAAGTACAGACCCAGGTGTGCGCTCTATCTGAAACAAGCATAAAACTGGTCTACTAACTATCCACTTAAAGACAGGTGCTGCAATTGCTCTTTAGAGTTGTTCTTTAACAGTCACTCATATGTAATTCCCTTTTTATATAGAGTGCCCTGGTTATTTCTTAACCCCATCTTTTCTGAAAACACAGCAGCCTTTCTTTTTGTCCTAAACTCTTATCACTTGTCTGTATCTCTGTAATTTTAGCTACATCAATTGGCCCATCCTTTTACTAACTCACTTTATAACCAAGGCTTTTGGCACTTGCCTGCATAACAGCCAATATCTTTCCTTCTTTTTCTCCTAGCTGTCCCTTTATTTTTTCATTCTTCATTTCTTTGGAGTGTAAGTAAGAAGGTGGGGAATGGTCTTCTAACACATGGACCTCACCCATAGGTCTTAGTTCCAGTTTAAGTGCACTTTGCCTCTGATATATTCCTAAAGTTTTTCCTTTACAGTCTATCTGTCTCCAAATTAATGGATGTCCCTTTCAAATAATGTTTAATTCTCTGAAGTTTCCTACAAGTTCTCCAGTAACTGAAATGTTTTTTCCTCATACACCCTTTCAGTCTAACTTTCAGCTGCTAGATACTCTCCTTCAGGACCATACTAATGCAGGGAACAGAAGCAAAGAAGGCAACCATTTTTTTCAGCAGTAAAACATATGGCACATAGAGTCACTACTTTTGCCAGTTCCACTAATTTCTTGTCAAGTGACTAGATCCACTATGGATAATAATACAAAGTCCCTCACAATCCTAATACACTCAGTGTGACTCATCTATCAACTCCAGCATTAAGTCTGGTGGCACCTTTATTCTCACCTTATTGCACGTTTAACTTGTATTCTTTACCTGATCCTCTAGTAACTTAATTGTCCAAGGTAAGGACCCTATTTCATTCTTCCACAGTTATATTTCTGTCTCCCTTTTCTTCCATATCTTTCCCTTCTCTTACTGACCTCCCTGGGCTCATTTTCTTCTTTAGTGACCCTAAACACTCACATATTCCTTCAATCTACCTCTACCAATTGCCCTTTGATACCACCTGGCCTGATGTTTTTTTTTTTTATTTTCTCTATAGAAATCTCCAGCTTCACCACAGTTCCACACACCCCTGTCTTCATCCTCTGTCTTTCCTTCCTGACACACCCACACTAATTCATCTCTACTTTCTACAACTACTCTACAACCCCCTCCCCTGATCTTAATATACTCTGTCATACTAAAATCATGCCTGACCAAAGCTCCTTTTCCCTTCACTCCCCAGAACTCGATATCGTCCCTCATAACCCCAAAGAAGAGTCATGTGTCCCTTCAGCACCTTAGTGGTACCTGCTGTAACAAATGAGATACTACCAGCCCAGCTATATAGAATTCTGTAAATAATGATATGTCATTTTTGACTATTAACATGATTTATATTGAAGTGTAAAAAAAAAGGAGATATTGCCAGCACAGCTGTCTGGAATTTTGGAAATGGTTATGTGTCATTTGTGAATATCAACATGATTCATATGCTTGTGTTACAGATCTATTAGAACTGTATGTCATATCGTACAGGCATGTGCTGAAGAGATATTTTGTAAAGTACTGAGCAGAAATGTATATGCACTATTGCAACTGTTTAGATGTATATATTTTAATAGGGGAGACTAAAGCATATGAGATTAACTAGCAAAATTTCAGAAGAATAGCTGAAATTAAGTTAATTTATGGCTGGGCCATAAACAAAAGATATGTTATCTTTCAGTTTCAGTGCAACAAGAGACATAATGTCTAGAACTAGAAGTTTTTTGTATTGTCTGTACATGTGGATGAGTGTAAATTATTTTATGACTTCCACCATTTGCCAAAAGATCTGAGGTTTATGTATTTTCACAGGTAGATGCTAAGTGCTACTGGCTACACTGGGTGTTTTTACCTGAGATCATAGCCGGCCTTAGGCATAGCACAACTAGGCAGCCATCTAGGGTGCTGCTCTAGCAGGGACATTTTACCAGTAATCTGGATGGTGTAAGTAGATCAGGATGGGGGCACAGAGTGGTGTTTGGGGGGGCACTGTGGAGACCTTTTGCCTAGGGCACCAGTTGACCAAAGGCCGGTCCTGCCTGGGATAGTCAGATGGCAAGAAGTAATGTCATGCTGCAAGCTACCCCAGCAGTAATATTTGAAATATTAATTTAAGAACTCTCTGAGAGAGAGAGAGAGAGAGAGAGAGAGAGAGACTGGGCATTTTGTATTTTGTCTTTGACCTGACAAGAACATCCACTCACCACATTTTCCGGCTTGTTGCTTTGTAAGTAAGATAACTAGGGTACAGTAATTTCTCTTAGTTACAGTCAGGAATATAGTGAAGTATTGCTTAGATGTTTTCTTTATTTATTTGAGACTGTCCTGCAATGTTGTTTTAAATATTTCCTGTGATTTTAAACTCTGGTGTAACTGTGATTATTTACTGAGTACTTCCTTGTTCTTTTATTATTTATTATTAAATATATTTAAACCTTTCACTGTGGCTGATCTTTGTGAGACATATTTACGTTCTGAGAGTACTTGCATATTTATTTGGTGACACTGTGGGCCACTCCTAATAGCTTTGCTCTTGGTCAAACTACCATTTTGATTAATAGTAACATCACACAGTACGATTTGATACCCTTTATTAAGGGCCTTAAAGTAGGTGATAAAGAGTTGGCTGGTGGCAGTAATAACTACTTTATAGCCTGGGCAAAAGAGGGCATAGATAGTAAACCTGTGCCAACCTTTCCCAGGTCTCTGTGTGTGTGTGTGTGTGTGTGTGTGTGTGTGTGTGTGTGTGTGTGTGTGTGTGTGTGTGTGTGTGTGTGTGTGTGTGCGTGTGTGTGTGTATAAATCAAATCTCAAAGAGTGTGTGTGTCTGCTACTTGGGCAGGGACATGAAGCACTGGTTGGACAGAGAGGGTGCTGGAGGTCTTGGCTTGGCCACTCAGCTGAGATTTCCACTCTATAGCTGTGCCTGTGGGGAGTCTTACTGGGGATCTAGAGAAAGAGAAGAAACCAGCCCCAGACTGACTGTGGCCTCTGTGTGCTCTTAAGGAAATTGCACTTTACTGTGTGTGTACTTGTCATTCCTCCAAATGTACGTCCCCCACTGGTGTTAGTGGTGAGGACTGAGGCTCCTTGATTACTGGGCCAATGGTGGGGCGTCACACCTGCTATAGTCTAATGCCCTTACAATTTCTAACCCCTTGAAAGATCCTGTCCTTCATGCCATTCCCTGACTTAGCTCTGTTCAGGTTCCACTTACAAGTTCATCTCATAAAGTTAAGTTACATAAAACAGTAGAAGGAAAATGACTCAAGTGACTAGTACTAGTGGTGTGGTTAATAGCAAAGGCTGAAACATTATTCAATAAAATAAGACAAATCTTAGACATTTTGTATCAGTGTTGGAACTCTAAGAAAAAAAAAAAGATTTAACACATAAAACTTTAAAAATACGAATGCATCATATACACATAGGTACTTAATCTAAGTAAATATATTAATATGTATATGAGAATATAAAGTGAACAGAACAAAAGAAAACTGTAAGACTAATTAAATGATGCCATGATAATTTGTTACCAGGGCTATAGACGAGGGAAAGGTGGTACACACAGCCTACCTAGACCTCGCTAAGGCCTTCAACACCATTCCCCATTCTGGTATTATAGACAAGCTCACCAGCCTGAACATAAAACCCTATGTCACAAGATGGGTTGCCAACTGGCTCATGGACAGAACCCATATGGTGAGAGTTGTGGGAGCTAGGTCCGACTCTAAATTGGTTACAAGTGGCATTCCCCAGGGCTCAGTCCTAGGACCCCTCCTGTTTGGCATATACTTCTCAGAGGTACAGGCAAGCACAAGAGGACTATGGCTGACCATGTTTGCAGATGACTGCAAATTAGCGGCTATAACTGACTCTCCATCTGACACAGACATCCTCCAAAAGTGTCTCACTGAGACAGATACCTGGTGTCAAAATCATGGCCTCAAGCTAAATGCCAAAAAGTGCATAGTCGTCTCCTTTGGAAAAAACAAAGTACCCACAAACTACCACATAGGTGGTAGTCCCCTAAATATGGAAGATGTAATAAGGGATCTGGGGACCCAAGTAGCTAGTAATCTCACCTTTGATAATCACATTGCCAAAGTGGTTAGAAAATCCTTCTACATGGCCCACATAATCACAAAAGGGTTCACATCCAGATCAGAAGAGGTTTTGCCCCTCTACTCATCACTCATCAGACCCATCTTAGAGTACAATGCCCCATTTGGGATATACCTTGCAAGACACCTGCAACAGCTGGAAAGACCACAGAAGTACCTCACCAAGAGGATCAATGGCCTCAAACAGATGCCCTATGCAGCTCGACTGAAGAAACTCCAGTTGTACTCAGTTGCATACTGCCTACTCAGAGGTGTTCTCTGCCTGACATACAAGGCCATGTCCAACCCAGAATTGATGGACATGCTCCACATAAAGAAAACCTTATCCCCTTGAGCCACACGCTCTAGGGATCTAAGCCTCACCACAACAATAAATAGGATGTGCTGGAGGGATAGATTCCTGTCCCAGAGACTTCCCATGCTTTGGAACAAGATCCCAATCTACATTAGGCAGAGCTCCTCGCTAACGCTCTTCAAAAGAAACCTTGATGAATGGATGGGAAACAGAAAGTTTACCTCGGGGATCACTTCAGTGGCCCTGCTGGACAGTGGCACAGGGAACTAATCTAAAGGGGCGGCGAAAGCCAACACATTCTGGCTAGGCTTGTAAATGCCTTCAGGCAGATAGCCTAGTACCCACCTATGAACCTATGAACCTATGATGAAGAATATTGATTCCATGATAATTTGTTTGGGTTCATTTTACTGGATTTACTAAATTCATATCAACTTTACTTTGTCTCTGCTACTACTCTGTACATTCATTGCTGTACTGCTGTCTGTGTTATTACAGGTTTGACAATTACTTTTTCTGCAAATCTATAACCAATGTAGTATCTTTGTATAAGTCTTCCCTAGTTCCATTGTTTTCTTGTAGTCCAAGAAGATGTCATTAGATACTATGTCAGTGAGTGCACGTGCACATGCATAGGTGTGGGTGTGTGCAGGTGTGTCTGTGTGCCTGCGTGTGTGCATGTTTGTGTGTGTGCATATGTGTGTGTGTGTGTGTGTGTGTGTGTGTGTGTGTGTGTGTGTGTGTGTGTGTGTGTGTAAGTGAGGGTAACATGCACATTAAAATGCAAGGCTTATAATGCAGTTGTGTCTAGGTATGTAAAATCCTGTTTGATCCTGTTCTTGTTGCTGTCTTTATGGAAGCTACATCATATACTAAAAGCTTTGAAGAATTAAAGATGTTCATCTTTCTTTCCAAGCTATAATAACCACTTTCTTCTGGGCTGTTATCTTCCTCTTTATTGGCTTTCTTCTATAAGTAACATTTGTAAATGAACATTCAGTGATCCTCAAGGATATTTATTTGTTACAGTCTTTGTTCTTTTGAAGACTGTAGGGATAATTTAATGCAACTGAAACAGATTATTTTTCTTAAATACTTACAGAAAATTGTATTCATATGATTCATAGGAGTTTCAAGGAAATTTAGTCTCACAACCATTAAGGGCTTGCCAATACCCACCTCCCCAGGCTGTACCCCATTTCTCAAGGAGGGCTAAGGCTGTTAGTCCCAGGATAAATAATGTATTGCCCTGCTGACAGGGCAGCTTATTCTGGAGATTGGGGAGGTGCTGCATAATGAATCTCTCTCTCCAGATGCATCATATTTATCTGCTGGTGAAGATTTATGTCCCTGGTTCTGGTGTTTACTATCTTATTAGACTTGGAGTGATACAGGAGATCGAGGGCAACAGGATCTGTAATAGCAAGGCATGGGTCACACCTTAAGAGTCTATAAGATACTGAATAAAGGAAAAGAGATTCTAGCCTCTCTTGGTAGCTCGGGGTCTTTAAGCCTGAAATCCTATTAGCTTGAAACATCTGGGGCTTCTCTAGTTGTTTGATGTGTTGGGCGAGGTACATTGTAATTTATAATTGGTCTAATTAGTGCTGAATATAAGGGATCAATGACATCTTTAGATCTTGTACTAAGCAGAAGGATTTGCTGACTACAGTTGCCAAATTATGATTGAAGGAGAAGGAACTCTAATCCCAAGTACCCAGGTTCCTGACTAAGTTTCACTTTAGCAGTGGAGTATTGTTTATAATATATGCTGAGGGTGGGGGTATTTGCCAAATGAAAAAATACTACACTTTTTCAAGTTTCTTTTGAGCCTATTTTCAGTACATTGTGAATGAATTAGGATAAGCTCTTTCTGAACAGTATTGGTGTCAGAGAGGGTGTTGACAATAACACCAGGTTTTCAGATCAGTTTTCCTTTATCTATTATTTTATAATTTCATTTTACATTTGTTTACCAGGGAAGTCCGACTGAACACAGGTCCTTTTTCAGCTGAGGCCCGGGGAGAAAAGCTCCAATATCTATTCTGATACTATGTACATTGTGGTTCTGCAATCTATACTATTAGAGGTTTGACAGTGATCTTTTTTCTGAAATATTGAAGTGAATATAGCAAAAATATTCATACTGAAATAAATATAATGTAGTTTAATTTCACACAATCACATATCAGTGAAATGCTGCACAATCCTCTTTTAAATTACAGCACAAGTCTTAAAAGTGTGCTTTTCAGCAGAACCTAAATGTTACAATGAATACTACCAAATCAATACTCTGTTTTAAAAGTACAACTTGAATAAAATGAAACTAGAAACAAACTGGTGGAACTGTTATGCCCATCCTGCAATGGGGATACAATATCTTTACGAAGCAGGCAAAGCTGCTATGCTGTATTGATTTGGACAGGGCATGCTGTGACATGACTTCTGTGAAACCACAGGGGTTAAAGGTCGATGGCACCTTCTGGCCTCTTCTGCTGCCTCCGCCCGCTGGCCATCCCAACTGAGATAATTAAACCTGCCAAGCCAAACTGATTAGAAAACGGCAACAGATTAGAAAAGGCACACTGTCCTTTTTTAGCCTCATCCCCACCCCCATGACTGTCTTACACCGTGGTAGAGAGATTAGCTTTGGATCCATTCCAGGATGTGCTAGTCACTAATTCCCATTACACAGCAGAGACCCTGAGTTTAGCAGGAGGAAAGAAAGAGCTAACACTGAAAGAAAAAGACCAAGGAATCTTCATGTCATTTTCTGCATGCTTTTGCAGAATTCACTATCATGTGACAGTCACATAGAAAACGTCAGTGCTGAATTCCAAAATTAAATCCGAGTTTTCTTGCACTTTACATGTACATTGAGCCTAAGTTAATGTATCACAACTCTGAACTCTCTAATGTGAGTATTGTACATCTTCTTTTGCCTTCTCATTCCTTGTATACTAAATATGATCAATGTTTACAGTGGGTAGAGCCATGAAGCTATACTTTGTCCATAAGATAGGAAACAAGACAAATGGCAGAAACACACACTGATGGTCAAAACTGTAAAATCAAGTTAGTCAGCATACTTGATTAAATTTTAAACTGCCATGTAAAAACAATAAATGTATTAAGGCACTTAGAATAGTGAAAATGTTTAGGGTTATTTGGCAATTTTTGTTTTTTACTGTGCCTTTTAATTAGTAGCTCACTAATGCTAGCAAATAACTGTTAAAGGTATACACAGCCAGATTTGCATAGAACAGCAAGCGTGCACAGATGGCAGTTAATGGGTATTACACTTATTCCTCATTTTTCGGCTCCATATCAGAAGTTTGAGACTTGATAATGTCAGTCCAGCAACTATAAAAATGTTAAGTGTGATTTAACACAAGTAACTTTCAAAGTTCCTGCTATATATGTAAAGTATTTCTTTGTAGACTGAAAGCCCCTCAACACCCGTGAATCTGAAATAAACTCATAGATGGAAAGCTGTCTACTTTAATTTAGCTTACTTATGAGAATAGATGGCTAGTGAGTAAATAGGCACACTGTTTGTGGTCTTTCAGATTTCATTAAATGTTTTTGTTTCCACTTTTTATACAAAAAGTGTGAATAAATTGTATGACCCAGGAAGAGATCATGATGGGTCAAACTGGGTGAGGAGTGGCTAAATGGTGAGAAAGAAATATTGTTGGCAAATGTCACGCATACTTGGAAGGTGATGGTTACAAGTAGAAAGCTGTAGTCTGTCTTGTTTATTGTACTCACAGCTGACATTGGAAAGAGTGAAAGACTTTGTTTCTAAATGAAGAGACAGGAATCTCTCTCTCTTTCTGTATATATATATATATATATATATATATATATATATATATATATATATATATATATATATATATATATATATATATACACACAGGTAAATAACATTATTTTTACATTTTTGTGTGACTCTCGATACACCACACATATGGGTTATCTTCATTTGGCTGAATACTCACTTCACGAGTGATGTTTTTGTGCTTGGGAAATTTGTTGTTAAACACACTTTTTGCTGAATGCCGCAGTTATCCAATGTAGTTAGATGGACTGCATGTGACTAAGCTTATTGTGGGAAAGGTTGAGGACTGTGAGTAGGAGTCTATGTGCATGTGTCTGCTGGTTAGAGTTAGACTCAGATCTAGATAAAGGGATAGATTTAGCATTGTGCATATGTGATGATATATGCAGTGTGTGTCTTGAGTGTCATGTGTAGCGGCAAAATTACAAAGAGGAACTTTTTAAGGTAAGGTGTAGGGTTGAGGTTAGGGACAGGAGTGAGGTTAATGTTAGTATGCATTAGTAAAGTGGAGCAGGGGAGGTGAAACCTCCTACCCACCATATTGATGCATGTTATCTCTAACCCTAGTTCTAACCTTACCCCTGCCCCAATCCACAACATCCCTACACCATACCTTACAAAAACCTTTTCCATAACACTACCACAATTTGGACAAATTATGTCTGAAGTTAGTAGAAGAGTTTTTGGACTGATAATAAAAGGAACCTAGTTTCATTTTTTTAAGGTTTTGACTGTGTCTTTGGTAGAGTTCCTTTAAATCAATAATATTCAACTACAATGCTCCTTTGCTTCTTCTCTTATCAAAAGCAAAACATTAGCACCAATCCCAAGATGAGAAGAGGTCACAGCCTGTTTGGTGATCCATAGTCTTGTCCCAGATGATGCAAGGGTCTGTAGGCTTGTTATAGCCTTTTCCTGGTAGATGCCTTGAACAGCAACCAGACCAATCAGGAACGTTAAACACAGACACTCACTGCCCAACCAGAAACACTCAGGAATCAATGCACTCTGCTCCTTCTCACACCAGAAACAGAATATAAGTACAAATTCTAAGCTGTCACCTATAAAGCAGTTATTAGGCTTTCTGGTGATCAGCAGTCTCCAGAAAATAATGACCCTGTGCTCCTTCTGTCACCAGGAGAAAACAGAAGCACTAATCCCAAGATGACTGCTGACATACAGAATGTGGGCTCTCCAATAACTGGTGGCCTTGCAATAAATGTTTAAAGGTAAGATGAAAAAAATGGGTTTATATCCTAAGCTTTGCAATGTGCACTAAGCAGTTATATATGAAAAAGGGGGTAACTTAAGCTTTAGTTGTCTAAGTGGAGAGCCACTAATTTTAAAAGGGTAAGATAGATTGAAAGGGGGGTGGGTACTTTTGTTTTCTGGTTCTGTGGAATACAGTGGAATGGCCAAAACATTTAAATAGTTGAAGGGGAGTGAGTTCACAAAATGAAAATGTTGTGCTTACTCACAACAGCCAGTGAAAGGGGAGAGGGAAGGAGATATGTCATCATATTAACATAAGGGATAGGCAACTAGAAAGACAGTTGCGTTTAAGAAAGTGCAGTTGTGTACACTTACCATAAATGTAGCTGTTTGAGTGTATTCACTGTTGCAGTCATTACATTTGGGTTATCTGCTTGCCCTCAGTCAGACTGATTAACAAAGTCTTGGGTCCTGCATCAGTTGCTGTCTCTTCTTCCATGACGTCAGGTCGTCAGGGGTATAAAACATGCAGCTGATGCCATTACATCAGTTTTTCTTGCCCCAGATGTCAGGTGCCCCCCTAATGGGAAGCAATTAAATCTATAAATACAAGTATATACCTCCAACAAAAAAGCAAATACACCAAAAAGCTTTTTGAGCATAGTAAGTGAGAGTAGAGGTATAGCCAAAAGAAGAAAGGGGGCTGGAGGGAGGGTAACCAGGACTGCAACAGTGAATACACTCAGACATCTGCATTTATGGTAAGTGTACACAACTGTACTATGTTCTTCGTGTTTCACTGTTACAGTCATTACATTTGGGTAGATTCCCAAAGCTAAGGTTGGGAGGAGGAATTTAAATAGAATTAGGACCAGCTATAAGGCCCTGCAAGACTGCAGTGGCAAAACCAGCTCTGGATTTAGAGAAAATTGGCAAATGATAATGCTTGGTGAAAGTATGTACAGAACTCCATGTAGCAGCTTCTAGGATGTCCCTAGTAGGGACGCCCCTGAGAAAGGCTGTAGAGGTAGATGCAGCCCTGGTTGAATGGAGTCTGATGCCCTGTGGGATAGGTTTTCCATGGTGCTTATAGCAGAAATGAATGCAGTGGCCTATCCATTTTGAAATGGTTTGTTTTGAAATAGCTTTCCCCTCTGTGCCTGCAGCAAATGCCACCAGCAGTTGTTCAAATTTCCTTTGAGGTTTAGTCCTGTCCAAGTAGAATCTAAGCTGTCTGTGCACATCTAAAGAGTGCAGTATCCATTCCCCTTTGTTCTGTGTGCTAGGAAAGAAGGTAGGCAAATGAATGGACTGATTAAGAGCCACACTGGATACCACCTTAGGCATGAAAGAGGGATTGGTTCTGAGGGACACCCTGTCCGCATGAAAGATGATGAAAGGTTCCACTGGCATAAGGGCCTGTAATTCAGATACCCTTCTTTCAGAAGTGATTGCTAAAAGGAAAGCTGTTTTCCAGGAAAGAAACTTTAAATCTACAGTAGCAGCTGGCTCGAAAGGAGGAAGAGTGAGTTTCTCCAAGACAAAGTTAAGATCCCAGGCTGGAGTTGGAGCTCACCTGGATGGCCTTAAATTTTTGGCCTCTCTGAGGAACTGCTTGAGCAGTGAGTGAGAGAAGAGGGGAGGCTCTGTGCTATAATGAGCTGAAATGGCTGAGGCATGAAGTTTGATGGAGGAAAAGGACAAGCCCTTATAAAGCATCTCAGTCAAGTATTGCAGAATCTGAGGTAAATTAGGCACTGCTGCGTTCATTCCTTGAGATTGGTTCCAGGCACAATTTTTTTTTCCATTTTGCAGCATAAGATTTTCTAGTACTAGGCCTCCTTGCCTCTAAAATGATATCCATCACTGATTTACTGAGGGATGGTAAAGAAGAGATTAGGTAATTAGCTAGGCTGCTAGGTTCAGGGTTTGCAGCTGAGGGTGCAGAATCTGGTTCTCCTGCTGAGGCAACAGAGAAGGAGTCTGAGGCAGGTGCCATGGAGCCAAGCATGACAAACTGCGCAAGAGTGGGTACCAGTGTTGGTGAGGCCAGTCTGGTGCAATTAAAATCATCCTTGGCTTGTCCTGTTTGATCTTTAGTAGTACCTTGGAGAGCAGAGGCAGGGGGGAAAGGCATAAACTGATAGGTTTTTCCAGCTGAAGGATAGAGAATCCACTTTCCAAGCTAGCTTGTGGGGAGTCCTTGTGCAAAACTTGTCAGTTGATGGCTCTGGGGGGGGGGCAAACAGGTCTATATCTGGGCTCCCCCATTTGCTTGTCAACATGTTGAAAATCCTTGGTTCCAGTTTCCACTTATGTGGGTCCATGAGGTTTCTGCTTAGTCCATCTGCCAGTATATTTAGTTTTCCTGGCAGGAATTGAACTTGTAGATTCACTTGGTAGTTCAAGGCTGGGTTCCACAATGCCATAGCTAGTCTGCAGAGGGGGTAAGAATGTGTACCCCCCTGCTTGTTTATGTACCACATGACAGTGGTGTTGTCCATCTTTACCATTAGTTGTCCTGGAAGAATGTAGTCCTTGAAGACTGTCAGAGCATTCTGTACAGCTAGCATTTCCTTTTAATTTATGTGCAGGTGCATTTGACTTGGGTTTCATTTGCCCTGAATGCACTTCCCTGCCAGGTGAGCCCCCCATGCATAGTCGGATGTGTCTGTTGTTAAGATTTGGGTGGTGGGGGGTAATGTGAATGGTAGTCCCCTGTTTTTGGTGGCAGGCCTCTGCCCACCAAAGGAACTCTAGGCATAGGCAAGGTATGATGGGAATCCTTGCTTCTAGATCCTGTGAATGTTGACACCATAGGCTTTTGAGATACCATTGTAGTTTCCTCATATGCAGCCTTGCATATGGAATTAGAAGAATGCAGGAGGCCATGAACCCCAAGGCTTGCAGTATTTGCCTTACAGATAGCTGGGTTTTTGTGGCCACTTGTTTGAAGTAGGTTGTCAAATTAATCCGTTTCTCTGGCATGAGGAAAGCCATCTGGGAAGTTGTATTCAAGCTTGCTCCCAGGAATATAATTTGTTGACAGGGTACCAGGTGTGATTTATTTTTGTTTATGGTGAACCCCAGAAAAGTCAGTACCCTTTGAACAAAGGCCAGATGATTCAAAAGAATGTCCCGGCTTTCTGCCTGAATTAGACATTCGTCCAGGTATGGGTATATTTGAATATTTCTTTGCCTGCAAAATGCAATAACTGGAGCTAGGCACTTTGTGAATACCCTGGGTGCAGTAGATAAGCCAAAGGGCAGTGCAGAGAACTGATAGTGCATGTAGCCTGCTTTGAAGCATAGGTATCTTCTGCAAGACTCCCTGAAAGGGATGTGCAGGTATGCTTCTTTTAAGTCTAGTGTTGCCAACCATGCATCTTTGCCTAGCATAGGCAGCAGCTGGTGAAGAGTCAGCATTTTGAATTTTGGAATCACCAGAAAGGTGTTTAGAGTAGAAAGGTCCAGGATAGGACGCCATGTGTTGCCATTTCTGGGTAACAGGAAAAGTCTCGAATAGAAACCTTGTCCCTTTTCCTCTTCTGGTACCAACTGAATAGCCCCCATGTTTAAGAGAGGGAGTACTTGATTTTGGGCCTCGACCCACTGATTTGGGGGTAGATCTGGCCACCCGCTTGGTGTTGGTAACATGTGGAAGTGAAATCTGTATCCTTGGGACACTATATTAAAACCCATTTGTCCTGGGTAATGAGTTCCCAGTTTTTGGCCTGCAGACCAATCTTTCCACCTAAAGGAGCATTCAGTTGGGAAGTGCTTGGAAGTTTTAAAAGCAAGTCATTGAGACAGTTTTCCATAGGAGGGGGTCTTACTACTCCCAGATTTGGGTGCGGACCCCCCCCCCCCACACTGCTTAGTCTTGTGTGTCACTTGGGACTGAAACCCGGGGTTTCTGCTGTGTCTGGGTTTGGCTTGAGAAGACCTGAAAGGACCAATTTTTAGAGAGCCAGTGCCTACTAAATCTAGGAGGCTGAACTTGTAAGAAATCTTTAACAGTTTGCATAGATTTAGCTTTATCTTCCATCTTTTTAAGAACTTCCTCAGCCTTGTTGCCAAACAGGCGGTCCTGATTTAAGGGAGCATCCAACAATTTAGCTTTAACATGATCAGGCAAAGATTGCTCCTTAAGCCAAGCATGCCTTCTGAGCACAAACCCAGTAACAGCAGCCCTGCAAGAGGCCTTTAATGAATGAAATCCACATTGCAAAGTATGTTTTCCAACCTGTTCAGCAGAATGCATTAAATCCTGTAATTCTTTATTTTAAGCACAGTCAGGAATCAACATCATTTTCTGTTTAAGCAATCCAATAACATGTTGTTGATACTTTAACATATGAAACTGGAAGTTTAAAGCCCTATTGACCAAGGTTGCAGAAGTGTAAACCTTCTTACCCCATCTATCCAGCACCCTGGAGTCTCTATCACAGGGGGTAGGATTTTTAGTAGTAGATGCCTTAATGCCCTTGGGTCCCTGTGAAATAGTCTCTGGATCTGCAATAGGATTTTGAAAAGGAACTTGTGTGAATCAGGAACCCTGTAATATTTGTCAGGTTTTCTGGGAGCAGGAGGCAAGGAATCAGGGGCCAAACTAGATTCTTAAAAGGCATCATCAACAATGTCTAGTACTGGAGGTATAGCTAAAGGCCTATGCTGAGGCAGGAGTAAGAAATCCCTAAGCCTCTTTTTTGAATCAGAAGAATCCTGGCTTTCCCAGTGGAAATGCTCCCTTAGAGTATGTAAGGTCTCACCAAAAAAAAAATCCTCTGGAGGGGAAGCAGAGGGAATAGAGTCCCCTGCATCAGAATTCTCATAAGTAGATAAGGTCAAATCCAGATCATCAGAAGAATCAGAAAAATCAGAATCCTGGTCAGAAGACTCATAAACAACTTCAGTCCTAGGTCTCTTAGAAGGGGGAGGTTGGCTTTCCCTGATTAGAGTTGTAAGATCTTCAGCCATTCTTATCATTTGTTTTTTAGGCAGAGAGGCCTGAGCATGCGGCCTGGGCACTGGTTTCTTAGGCATGGTTTGAGATTTTGGCCTAAATGAAGAAGGAGGCATCAGTTTAATATGCAAGTCCATAGGCCTGAATACACCCTCAGACGCCGGTGCCTGCACAGCGACTCCAGACCCATCCAAGGCAGAGACATCCGCAGGTTCCACAGTTGAAGCATCTCGCAGCATACCAGACTCTGAATGGGTCTCAGTAGAAGCCTGAAAGTCAGAAGTAGAGGGTATTAGGGGCTGCGAAAGCACCTCACTGAGTACCGGCGAACTGGCAACTGGCTTAGGAGAAGCATCATCGGCAGCTTTGGACCTCGGCGGCCTGTCTCTGTCTTTATCTTTGCATTTTTTCAGAATCCTGGTAGTTAAATGGCTAACCAACAACATTTCTGGATAATTAAACTGAGAACCGAAATATTTAGAGGTGAAAATATACCAATGATGGATAGTGCACTGATTAAATAAAGCACAAAACCGACAGCAAGGTGCGTCGTGGTCAGGGCCTAAGCAAGGAATACAGTATGAATGAAAATCTTTGTGAGGTATTTGCTTTCCACAAGTAATGCAATTATTACCTTTTACTGACATTGGTAAGGAGCAAGAAAAAGTTTCCCCAATGGGGTACAATGGGGTTTAGTTGAAGACTTCGGTTCTGAAACACGAAAATGAAAATTTCAGGAGTCGGCCGATCAGCACTTGCGAATTGTTTCTGCTTCGGGCACCGCACGGCAAGAAAGACTGATGTAATGGCGTCAGCTGCATGTTTTATACCCCTGATGACCTGACATCATGGGAGAAGGGACAGCAACCAACACAGGACCCAAGACTTTGTTAATCAGGCCGGCTGAGGGCTACTGCAAGCAGATAACCCACATGTAATGACTGCAACAGTGAAACACAAAGAGCATCACAACAGCAGTAAGGTGGGAGAGTGGGAAAAAAAATAAAAATTTCTGTGTTACTCACAAGAGACTCAGCTATGGTCTCTTTTCAAGTTTTAATATGCAGTTAAAAGCAGAATACAATTAAAACACTGTAAAGAAAACAAATCACAGTATACAAAATAGAAAATGACAATAAAGTAATACAAAGTACAAGAAATCAAAAGCAAACTAACATTTCCCTCACAGCAAGTTGTGGGAGAGTCTGGATGGACTTTTCCAGTAAAGCTTTGAAATGTTTTATTTTACCCATTAAGCAGAATGTTTAGTTCCTAGCTCTATTACCTCAGTCCTCAGTCCACAGATAATTAACTTTAGTTGACCTGTTCTAACTTCTGTGTGACTCCTTAATTGACTTGTTCTAATTTCTGTGTAACTCACAAGAGACTCAACTGTGGTCTCTTTCAAAGTTTTAATATGCAATTAAAAGCAGAATCCAAGTAAAGCACAGCGTAAAGAAAACAAATCACAATATACAAAATACAATAAGGCAATAAAGTTTTGTTTGTGTCTTTCGGCTTATCCCGGTTAGGGGTCACCACAGCGGAACTCCGGTCCTTAACGTTTGGTAGTGGATTTTTACATGCCGAGTTACCAGCTCTGATGCACAACCTTCAACGAAGGCACACCCATTCACGCATGCCTCCACACAGAAGACACTCTAGCTGAGAATCAAACGTGACAATGTCTTGCTGTGAGGTGACAAAAGTAATGCAAAATATAAGAAAGCAAACTAATGTTTCCCTCACAGCAAGTTGTGGCATAGTCTGGGTGAGCTTTTACAGACAACATATATAGAAAGCGAGAGAGAGAGAGAGAGTGTGTGTGTGTGTGTGTGTGTGTGTGTGTGTGTGTGTGTGTGTGTACAATTCTGGCTGCCTTATAGAGCTAAAATGCATGAGTCTGGTAGAGATTTTGCAGTGAAAGGTCATTAAGATAGCCACTGGATAGACAGCATTTGCATTTTTGCATGAAAGAAGGTAGTGATGGACATCATATGGTGTCATCTTATTGATGGGATCAAAATTAGGAATAACTTTAAGAGGGTAAAAGAGAGAGGGAGAGAGAGAGAGAAAACCTAAATGGTAGCTGGTGGGTGGAAAGGAAAATATTAGCTCTCATTTGGGATTTGAACACAAGATCTCCACTATTCCATGCTGACATCAGTGCCCATGGATTAATAAAAGCCTCTAGAAAGACAGGTGTTCAGTTTTTCCTTAAGAGCTTTTTCCTTTCAAGTAAAAAAAATAAATAAATAAAACCTGGCATGGTGACTGGAGTCATCTTAGAAGTGTGTGCGCACACACACACACACACACACACACACACACACACACACACACACACACACACACACACACACACACACACACACACACACACACACACACACACACACACACACACACACACACACACACACAGTCATACATACATAGCTAAATGCTCAGAAAGACTTCTATTTAGGCATTGTTATAATCAGAAATGTGAAAGGAAAATATTAGCTATAATTAGAGATTTCAGTTCAAGGTCTCCAGCATTTCATTCTGATATCTCAGCCACTTGAGTAACAAGAGCACCTGGGCGGGCAGGTGCTGAGTTTTACATTAAGAGCTTTATCCTTTTACCTAAGAAAACCCTATGAAGATGAAGTAGTTTTCACTCCAGAGCTAAGAAGGCACAGAGTCTCTGGAATGACCTGCCATGAAAAGTGATACAGTGTGGATCAACAAATGGATTCTGTCTACTTGGAATAATAAACTAAAACAATGAGTAAAAGGGTCACACAGAAAAAACAATCAATAAAAACTAAAATAAAATTCTAGCCAAGCTAGAATTTCCACTGTGTGATCCCTTAAACCTGTTGTATTAGAGGCAAATGGGATATATGCAAATGACCCTTAAGAACATGAGATGTTTCAGCTATATGGTGATTCTGAATGCCTGTGACTTTTTTCTTTTTTAGTTGTTTCATGGGCAAATTCATGCCAATAAAGCCAACCCCACTAGCTGTGGACATGCATGTTTCGGCCTTGTTATGGCCTCATCAGCAAAGCACAAGTGGACTGTTTGACTAAGCATTAGAAACTCAGGGTTGTTATACCCAGCTGATGTCCATTACCATTCACATCCACAGCTAGTGGGGTTTGGCTTTTTTGGCTTGAATTTGCCCATTAAATGACTTAAAAAGAAAAAAGTCATGGGCATTCAGAATCGCCATATAGCTGAAATGCCTGATGTTCTTAAGGGTCATTTGCATATATCCGATGTACCTCTAATACAAGAGGTTTGAGGGATCACATAGTGGAAATTCTAGCTTTACTTGGAATAATGGAATATCTGCACTAGGCTAATCACAAAAAAATGGAAGGATTTGTCAGGAAATCTGTGTATTTCATCAGCTTCTTCATATGCACATTTATATAACAAGGTGAATTGAAATAAAATTGAAGATCTAATCCAGGGAAACATGTTTGCATAAAAAATATACAAGTTCAGCAAGCTGTACCTAACCTTTACATGGAGAAAATGTGAAATGGAAAACAGCAGGATATTTGGAGGTTACAGAATTTAGATAATATGGCATACTGAATAGTCCAGAGGTCCTTACCTGTCAGTATCTATGTTTCCATTTTCCGCTACTATACATTATCACAACTTTTTTATATTATGAGTGAGATGGTCAATAACTAGCCTAAAGAATACAAATAATGCATATTAATCTGTTCTTATCCCCTCTACCCCATCTGGTTCTAAAATGACTAATTGGCCAATAGTCTTCTAGCTTATCCTGTACTATTATGTTTTCATACACTGAGCCACATTCTCGTCAACTTTACACTGTTATAAAAGTTAAGAGCACCAACAAAACCAAAAAAACAGAAAAAACGAATGTGTAGAAACACAGACTGACTGGAGAATAATTAGTTTTACTTCAAATGAATAATACAACCATAAAATACAAGCATCCAAGTAAATAACATCCAAATCAGGTAAGCACTTTCATTGGCGGTTGCCATACTTTTTCAAACAAGTAAAAACATCACTCCCTGTTGACTAAATACACTAATTTAGTGATGTAATACAAGCTTTGCACTTAGTTGTTTAAAGAAACAGTGTATTACCTAAAAAATGTAACAAAAAATGTAACAAAAAAATGTATAACAAAAAATGTTACATCCTATAAATCACCCGGTAACATCTAATAGCCATAATATACACAGTAGCTATTGTTAAACATAAGCTACTGTTAAACATAAGCCCAACCTTCAAGATCATTCCTAAATAACCATATAAAAAACAAGTATATAAAAAACAAGTATATAAAAAAAAACAAGTAAACAAGTATTCAAGTACACAAGAATTACTTGTTTTTTATATGGTTATTTAGGAATGATCTTGAAGGTTGGGCTTATGCTTAACAGTAGCTTATGTTTAACAATAGCTACTGTGTATATTATGGCTATTAGATGTTACCGGGTGATTTATAGGATGTAACGTTTTTTGTTATACATTTTTTGTTACATTTTTTAGGTAATACACTGTTTCTTTAAACAACTAAGTGCAAAGCTTGTATTACATCACTAAATTAGTGTATTTAGTCAACAGGGAGTGATGTTTTTACTTGTTTGAAAAAGTTTGGCAACCGCCAAATGAAAGCGCTTACTTGATTTGGATGTTATTTACTTGGATGCTCGTATTTTATGGTTGTATTATTCATTTGAAGTAAAACGAATTATTCTCCAGTCAGTCTGTGTTTCTACACATTCATTTTTTTCTGTTATAAAAGTTACCATTATAAAATACTCTTAGTATAAACTTTGCTAATCAAAACACTCATTCAGATCTATTTTTGAATATTTTTTCAAATCATTCTATAACCCATATCATGATTATAATTCATATCTTGTTGATATTTTTGTTTTCTCACTATTGTATACTCAAACAGTCATTGTTTTTTTCTTATTATTGTATGCTCAAACAATTCATTACACTGTGTATTTATGTATGTTAACACTCTCTTTATCCTGTAAAACTTTTCCCCCAGGTCTTCTCTGAAAAGGGGTTTTACTCACAGTCAGACTTTTCCAAAGTCAAAAAAAGCAATAAAGAAATATATAAATTAAATAATATAGTACAAAAAATGCCAGTGTCCCTTTTAAAATTTACAAAAAGCAGAATTAAATTTTGTGATTCATCACAGGCATGCAGCTTGACTCTTTAAGGCTGCATGTTTAGTAATTATAAAAATGCTGTTAATTTACAAGTAATGATTTATTTGGCCATGGTTGCATTTAGATAAATAAATGAAAAAACTGTGACAAGTTTTCCAAACCTAATGATTGCCACCTAAAAAAACAATAGATATATAAATATATAGTAACAGTTAGGACCAAGGGAAAATGTCCTTAGGAAATCATAGTTCTATCCCTGCAAGGTGAGATGGAGATTTAAGCTAAAATCACAGCACAGTATTTCTTGACTTTTTTTTTCCTTAAGTGATTTTTTTTCACCTCCTAGGCTCCTAATGCCCATGTTTTCTTGAGTCCACCTGTTGTACAATTTCATAGTGGAATTTGACTGCAGACTGTTTTCTTTGACTTTAAGCACTGCAGAGTCTACATGTCCATATTTATATTTATTTCCCCCCATATAATTGTGTTACATGCTATGACCAAAAAGGGAGTGCAACAGAGTCTATTACCAATTTATTTAGATGTATTTAGGATAGAAATCATAACACAGTATTTCTTAACATTTTTTAATACTTATTGAGTATTTTTTTACTTTGCAGACCCCTAGCACCCTGGTTCATTAGTCTCCACCTGTTGTATTCCCTTTTTAGTCATAAAATATGGCATAATTCCCATTACCACTTAAGTTCTTTGAAATATTTAGCCACATTGGCATGATTTGGGTGGCATTTGTCAAGGGCATAATTTATAGTTGAATTTTGATATGGTATGTATTCATATCTACCCTTACCCAATCAGTCTTCTCATACAACAAAATCTTTATAGCTTTAAGGGACACGTATCCAGGCCATCAGGACCTCCAACTTCTGCTAGAGACAATATAGCAACAGTTTTAATACACTCCATCCATGCCCAAACCATGGAGCTGCCAACTGCCAACTTTCTTCCACAGCTACCAGCTTGCTTTCTAATGTCAAGTTCACTTATTAAACCCAAAACCCTCATGGCATACGTGGGCATCATGTCATATACCAGCAGGCCAAATTCACAATTTATTTGTTTTTTATCAGCTCACATCCATAAATTATATATCAGCAGAGTTTACTTGGGTGTAGTCTGGCAATGCATTTGGAAGTATGGAGAGTGAAAAGTATCTCTTGAGAATGACTGTGCATAGAAATGTGCATTTGCCACAAATCAGTACACTGCATATTCATACTCCTTTCAGACAAAGGCAGACCCAGCCTGAATGCTTACTGATATGTGATATATAATTAATTATAAAGATCCATCTCCAACCCCACATGATCGATCTGACTGGCAATAACTGAAGGAAGAGAAATAACTAGGGATAGGGAAGACTTCCAGCAGTCTGAAAGACAGTGGGGTTTGGAGTCACAAAAGTAAATTAAAAAGTTGGGCTCAATTCCAAGTGTACACATTCGGAAGCAGTCAGAAATCCATGACTTTTCTGCAAAATCAATCAGCAACAGCCTGAAAGGCATATATTCTCAAATAAAAACATTCAACAGCAGGTAGAAAATCATGCAAGGTTTATAAAAAGCATACCTTCTTTATAGAACAGAAAAAAAAAACACAAATACACATGGCTTCCAAAGACCCTCCCCAAGATTTAATAAAATCCGTGTATGAACAGTGTAGAGCCTACACAGAATGTATCAATGTACATGGCCAAGGTTACCCCCTTGGCAGTGCGCCATGCATATTAATGGCAGCGTGCTGCCAAGGGACAACTGAGGAACATGGATATTGAATCAGTGTAGGGAAAGATGTAGCGGTTACCTGTGGCTGCAGATGAGTGTGAAGCTCGCTGTAATGCTCCCTGCCACTGTTGCAATATTGTGAAGTGTGTCAAATGTATATGCAATTTTTTGATGTTTTATGTTTTTTTTTATTTTTTTTAACTTCATGCTTGCATGGCGCAGTGCAGAGCACAGCAATGCCAAGCTGTTCTCACATATAGACAGCTGACACCTGCCAGATATCTAAAAATAGAAAGTGGATGCAATTAATTATCATAATTATTTTTTTTGTTGCTATTTGCACTGCGCGGAGCACAGCAGAGCCAAGCGGGGCTTATACAAACATGGCCAACACTTGCCAGACATCTAAAAATAGAAACCGGATATAATTAATTATTTATTTATAGGTGTGTTTAAGCATGTTTGCATGGCATGGGTGTGGTGCTCAGCAATGCTAACAGGTAGCCTAGTAGTATATGTGAAGGTATATGAGTTTTCATAACATCCAACTAGCTGCATGGGTAGAGTTGCAGTCTAATGTGTAGTAGATCCTGGGTTTGAATCCATAACAAGCTGAATATGTTCATAGGTTCATAGGCTCATAGGTGTGTACTAGGCTAATGGCCCTGGAGCCTTTCAAGCCTAGCCCATAGAAGTGCCCTGGCATCATGCCGCCTGATTTAGTTCCCAGTACCTCTATCAAGTAGAGCCACTGGAGTGATCCCAGGGTGAACTTTCTATTTCCCATCCACTCATCAAGATTTCTCTTGAAGAGGGCCAGTGAGGTGCTCTGCGTGACATGTATGGTAAGTCTATTCCAGAGCATGTGCAGTCTCTGGGTTATGAACCTGTCCCTCCAGACTGTTCTGTTGATTGTGGTAATGAGGTTGAGGTCTCTGGAGCGTGCAGTGTGGAGGGATTGGGACTTCTTTAGATGTAGCATTTCTAACAGAGCTGGGTCAGACATGGCTTTGTAAGTCAAGCAGAGCTTGCCTCTTAGTAGATGAGATGAGATAGAGAATAGCTGGAGTTTTTTGAGTCTGTCCATATAGGACATGTGTTTTAAGGCCTAGAATCCTCTTTGTGAGGTACTTGTGTGGCCTTTCCAGCTGTTGCATGTGTCTAGTGAGGTACATGCCAAATGGGGCATTATACTCAATGATTGGCCTAATGAGGGAAGAGTAGAGAGAGATGATGATGAGGTTTCTTCGTGGATGCAAAACCCTTGGTAATGAGATGTGCCACACAGAAGGACTTTCTGACCACAGTGGCAATGTGGTGGTTGAAGGAGAGGTTGCTGTCAACCTGTGTCCCAAGATCTCTAATAATGCTTTCAGAGTTCAGTGGGCTCCCATCAATTCAGTAATTAGAGGGAACTGAGTTTTTCTCAAAGGGGATGATAACACATTTTTTGGCATTAAGCTTAAGGCCATGGTTTCAACACCAGTCATTGGTCTCAGTGAGGCCTTTCTGTGGAATGTCTACATCACTTGGGGAGTTAATAATGGCTCCCAGCTTCCAGTTGTCTGCTAACTTGGTCACCCAAAGTCCCTCCATGTTGGCCTGGACTTCTAAGAAGTAGATGCCAAACAGGAGAGAACCCAGGACCAATCCCTGTAGGACTCCATTCGTGACTGGTTGGCAGTCTGACTTGGAGTCTGCTACTTTCACACTGTGGGTTCTATCTGTGAGCCAATTTGTAACCCACCTAGTGATATAGTGGTTGATGCCTAGTTTGGGGAGTTTATCAATAATTCCTGAGTGGGGAATGGTATCAAAGACCTTGGCCAAATCAAGGTAGGCTGTATGAACTGCCTTGCCCTCATCCACAGCTCTGGTGACTGACTCAAAGAAGTCAACCAGGTTGAGCAGGCATGATCTACCTTTCACAAAACCAAATTGCATGGGATCTAGAGTTTGGAGATTCCCTATATCCTTGTTAATTTGGTCCATGATGATGTGCTCCATAGCCTTACATATCAGACTCATCAGGCTAATAGAGCGAAAATTCCCAGGGTCTGCAGTTACTCCCCCTTTATGGAGAGGGATGACTGTAGCAGTGTGCCATTTGGTAGGGACAAAGCCTGAGGTGAAGCTGTGATTGAACAGGGCACATAGATGTGGTGCCAGTTCACTTTGCAGTTCATGTAGAACACATCCAGGGATATTGCCAGGTCCCATAGAAGCTGTATTCTTGGCCTTGAACAATGCAGCTTTAACCTGTGCTGCAGTAATGCTGGGTACCTGGCATTCCTCTGGTATTGTGATTGGTCCTTTGGGGGGTAGAGGGGTAAAGTTGGCACTGAATTTGTCGGCCAGTATTTTGGCAATATCTTTTGGCTCAGTATAGGCGGTACCATTGTGCAATAACTCAGAGCAAACCTGAGTATTACCGTGGAGATTCTTGATATAACTATAGAAGGCTTTGTGGTTGTTTTTAGTGTCTGTAGTAATTCTACTTTAGAGGTTTTGATGAGGGATCTCAACTTTTTGTTGACGCTAATAAAGGAGTTTTTCCAGTCTTGGGACTTCACCTTTTTCTGCAACAGTTTGTTCCTTCTGTTGTAGAGTTTATTAATTTCAGGGGACCACCAGATTGGCTTCCTTTTTTTTGCAGGAGAGCGTCTTGGTTCTGCTGGGTATGGCTAGTTCCATACATTTATGTACTTGTTTGTATAGTGCATTGGTGTATGACTCAGCAGTCATGCATCTATTTTCCATTGATATTGGTGCCGTGAAGTTAGTCACCTATGTTTTTAGGAGCCCAAAGTCAGCTTTGGAGAATTTATTCATGGTGGTTACCTTTGGGGGTGAGATGTGGATTTCCATGGTGATTAGTTTGTGGTCAGATCTAACAGGGAGGAATTGACTATTAGTGTAGAGCAATGGCTGCCCACATTAGTAATAACCAGGTCAAGGATGTTGCTTCCTTTAGTGGGGGTAAAAAATAGCTGGTCTAGGGCATTGGAATTGATGAATTCCAGGAAGCGGTGAGCCAGTGTATTGGTGCATGAGTAGTTTTCCCAGTTGATGGAGGGATAGTTAAGGGGTAGTTGAAGTCACCTAATATGAGAGTGTTGGGTTGGACCTTAATATTTTCCAGGGTGTCTAAATGAATGTAATGTTTTTCTTTAATTTTATTGAACTATTGTGAATTTTGGCACTGCTGCACTTTGCTAAGCACTGTTCATTCATGCTAAGCAATGCATAAACATGCTAATGGCTACCAATGTTTGCGTGGTGCTAAGTTTCACTAAAACCATGGTTCTGTGTGTTTTCATGCTGCTTGGCTTCACTTAGCTTGTTTGCGTGCTGGTAAGCAAAATGGTGCTTTTTTGAATGTTGCTCAATGCTGTGTAAGGGTGGGAAAACAGCCTATATTAAATCCAATAGGCAGGAATTCTGCATCATTCATTGGAGTTCAATCAACTGTTGGTATGTCTGGTGGTGTTGGTGAAGATGTTCGTTTTTGGGCACAGAGGTGGGATATTCATGAGTCCAGGGTCATGGTTGGGCTCCTTGTTAAAAACCATGAACCCTGCCGATGCAGGTTGGATTCCAGGTCTGAGAGTGGAAGGCAGAGGTCTGGGACCATTTGGCCAGGGAACTCACCAGTGTTACTGGTATCCCCTGTACAGGTGAGCAGTGTCATCACCACCATGATGACCTGAAAAGGAGAAAGAGGGGGAACCTTGGACACCTGGGTCCAAGAGGCTAGAGCAGGGAATGCCCCACAAGTATGTAAGTACTTTTTCCTCTGTTTTACCAGTATGCAAGCTGAATGTCTGCAAAACTGGTATGCATAATGGTGTGCTTCTCTCCCAACAGCGGCAACCTGGCCAGGTTGCTCCATAAGTGTGGTAAGTAAGGATTTAGTATGCTAATTGTAGTGCAATAAGCAAGAAGGACTAAAGCATTTACTGCATTAAAGTATACACAACAAAAACTGTTGTGCAATAAATGAGCAATTAGAGCTGTAGTGAAATACATGAACAATAACAACTGATGTTTAATAAAGAATAAACAATAACAATAACAGTGAGCAAAATGGTGTTCATTAGGATTGTATTGTCATAACTATGGCAGCAGCACTGTATGCATTGCTTGTTTATGGTAAGGTTGCTGCAGTCAAGTGTAACACTGTACTAGCTGTAGAAAACAAAACTAATGGCCTGAAAACTGCAGTGCTTAACTCATAGTACTGTCCAAGGCTGTCTCCAGGCCATCATCAGTCACATAATGCTCTCTGTTCTTCCTACTTCAGGTAGTAAAAGTATTTGGGGGAGGTAGCCCACTCCATGGGCAGATATTGTGTGGGTACTTCACGGATATTTCAAAGCAATAACAATGCAAAATGTTCACCACCATTGTTGATACTAAAATAAAGCTGTTTTAATATAGGCAATACGGTTGTATTCCATGTGTGTGTTCCACTGTCACTGCAGTCAATTATAACATTGCAATAGTTCTAGAATGCAAAAAGAATGTCCTGTAACTTGTATTGCTTAACTCATAGTATGGTTCAAGGTTATCTCTAGCACACTATCAGTGACGTAATTTTCTCTCTCCCCAGAAACAAAAGTTATATGAGTCAGGTAGCCCATGTTATGAGCAGATATTGTTTAGATTTTACAGAGTTTATAAATCAGTAAGAATAACGTGTTCATCAGCATTGTGATTCATAAATAAATCTGTCTAATTCCAGTATGGCTGTATTCCTTGCATGTCTGTACTAAGTTGCTGCAGTCAATTATTACATTATTTGCAAATGTCCCTTGCAGTCACAGCTATTAGGTTCTATTCGCATGCCTGGCAACTAAGGCATGACTGCTGTCTAGTTTATGAACTGTGCACAAACATGCCTGTCAAGTGTCATGATTTCACGTACTGTAATTAATATTGCATAATCCGTCCATCACAGGATTACTACAGAAATGATTCCCTGGAACGCAAAGTACTACCAAATCTGCTTACAGAACACCTTGGTAGTTATATAAGTCCACATAATGTGCAAGTGTTCTGTCTAGTTGTGTACCTGTATTTGTTATTGCATGGCCCATACTGCCCCATGAAACAGCTTGAGAGGTATGTACATGCTACATCACCTATAGGAGACTTGTAGTCACTGTACACAAAACTGACAATACACACCTGTAGAGTTAATATTACCACTGTTTTCAGGAATATAATATGCAATGTCACTAATGGACTGTTCATCTGTCTCTCGCCACCCCTTATCTGCATGTATTTAATATTGTTATGTATTATTATGGTTTAGTATTAACATATTTTGTTAAAATAACTATATTTTGGGAAATGTGGTTTATTATTGTTATGTGTTATTATGCTTTCATAGTGACATATTTTGTTAAATTAACTGTTTTGTTGGCCTCATGCAGTTTATTATTGTTATGTGTTGTTATGCTTTCATATTAACATATCTTGTTAAATTAACTGTGTGGTTGCCCTAATGCTGGAATGCTGTTAACATACTGACTGTTCTGTTATTTCATGTTGTGTCATACATATACATTGCTATGTATTTGGGTTAATTAAAATGATGTTCCATGCTGTTAATACTAACAATGATTGTTCATAACTAATCTCAACTTGCTATACCTCAATTGCCACAGCACGTCAAGGTAGGCCAGTTCAGGCTGATCCCCCTACCTTGCCTCAACTGGCCATGGCACCCGGTCCCAGAATGTCTGGAACCCAAAGTGGTGGTGACCTCTCTGCTGCCCCTGCAATACCTGTGACATTGAGTAGTGCCACCCCATGGGAAAAAGAAATCCCACCCTCTGGGAGCAGTGGTGGAGGGTGAGTTGTCAGCTGGGCTGAGCTGTCAGTCATGGTGAGCAGATAGTCCACCATGGCTATAACTGCTGCCTGCACTGGATTGAGGGCATGCTAGCCAACCTGGTGGGACAGCCTCACCCTGGTGCCCAGCCTCCAGCCCTGTCACTCCCTGTGCAGTGAAGGAGCTATGTCGGCAGTCCCATGGGTGGGGATGTGAGTCATGCTGCTGCCGTCTGGAGGCTCATAGGGCTTGAATTCCACAACACCTTCCCTATCCAAGGTGTTCACTCCTCTCATGTGTCACACACCACCCCTGTCTGCTGTCTTGTCTGTATTCAAATGCATCCTCACCTACCCAACTTACCTCCCCCACACATACCTATATCTCTTCCCCAACATTCCACTCTCACCTAAAAAAAAAATGGGCATCTGTCCCAAAAAAAAAAATCATCCCATACATAGCTCTCCATTTTGCACATGTCCTAATTTGCTCCACTTAGGTTGGCAACACAGTTATGTTGTCCTCATCCCTCTCTCTCTGGGGTTTGGGAGTCCAAATTCATCTACAAATTCTGTCAAAGTGCACAGTTGTTGCTGTACAACAAATGGATAGCTATGGTTCTTTCCTACACCCTTCCTGCACATTCCTCCCTGTCTTTTACTATGTTTTCCCCCCTGCTTGCCCCCATTTCACCACTTTCCTATCTCCGCTTTTTTCTTTTCTTTATTTTTTTTTAGTGCTGCCCTATGCGACACAATGCATCATGCAGCTTAACTAAGCTCAGCTAAATAGAGCTACAATGACTATATGTGCTTATAACATTATAAGACACGTGCACAAAATAAACACCTCTGCCATTTTTGAACCCAAGCCCATCAAACCTGTAGCACACTGCATTAACCCACCATGCCACACAACTCTTAATTAAAACAGGTGGTTTAAATAAAACATAGTAATTTCCAATTACAGTCACTAGGCATGTTTCAGTGGAGCTGCACATCATGCCACACCATGCACACTGGATTAAAAGGTAATGGAAAAAATGGGAGTGTACCTTGGACTCTGGTGCAATAGCAGACCACTAGACAGTCAAAGACATGATAATGGATGTAACGGAGGTCTGTGATAGCAGGTAAATGTGACCTTTCATCAGCAACATGTAGAAAATCACCTGCTAAGGCATTTATGACAAAAAACATGTTCAAGTGGGACTCTTTTGCAGAAATACATCCATATAAAGCCATGTATATACTGATGGAGGTAGAAAATGTTTGTCACAGCCTGTATGTATGCACACATATCTTGCCAACACATCTGCTGTAGCAGTAACTCAGTAGCTCAGTCTGTTATATGCCTTGCATGCAGTACATTTTGCCACACACAGTCCTGGGTTCAAATCCAGTGTTGTGTTGCATTTTAATTACATTATTGTGAAGACAGCAATTAATAAATGACTCATGGACTCATTATCCACACAAAGCATTGCAAATTAAATAACTGCTTTTCAGTGCTGGAAGTCACAGGCCTGCAGGCAGAGACACACTTCACATATCCATATAGCATTACTATATGTCACCTAGTACTCTGCTATTGACACAGTTGCCTAACATACGTACCTTAAGCACATGCTTTAATTGGAACATAAAGGGTACCCTCACCCTGCGCCTGCCTCTACAACAAGGCTGACACAGCTGACACAGATAGACCTACAGCCTGTTGTCCTCCAAAGTGTTCACACTCTCTGCCTATGTCTGTTACTTGTAGCTGCAGCCTGTGGTACACACAGCTGTATGTAAAGGTTTCTACTACAGATCTACCCTCTGCAACGATGTAGTCTTCTCACCCCAGTAATGTCCATCTCAACAGCTAAGAAAGGGCCCCTAGTCTACATGAAGGCCTTATATATTGCATAGTGGTTGCATGTTGTTGACTAATGATAGTGCAGTTCAGCTGTTTTGGCTGCAATTAACATATCAGAGCCACAGATTGGTTTAGAGGCAATCACCTGCTAATGAGAAGCATGTTAAAAATGCAAGCAGCTGGTTATGAGGAAACATTCTGTATGAGACTTTCCTCACACAGAGTATGCCTTTGTGAAACATTATTAGTAGCACATTTCAACACAGGAGTACTGCACTCCATTGGGTATGTAACTGTGTTTTGTGTATAACAGGATGCAGATGGGAGGATAGACGTATGGAGAATAGAGACTACAGCAGTAAGCATGTCTTAGACCTGTGGTAATGACGTCATTGATATCCTGCTGTCTTATACCTACAGGGGCCATACAATACTTCAAGGTTGCATTGTCTATTGTCATTGCGGCACACTGGTGTTGTTGGACTGTCCCTTTATAGTGGTTCTAATGGCACACTGCTATTTGTCTGGCACTGGTCTTATGACATATTATTGGGTGGTTGGCCTTAGGTGACACACCACAGTAGACTGGAGTGTTGGGTGTATGATCATACAGCAGAATATTTCATGGCACATAGGGAAATATTTCAGTATTGATACTATCTCGGTTGTATCCACACACGTAGTATGTTATCACACTGTGAGGTATGGCATGTGAGAGCAAGCAGTGGATGGTGCAGGCCATTTGGTCCTTGCTGTATCTGTACATAGTGGACATCCACATATCTGATCCTGTAATGTGTTCCCCTTGTGTTGTCCTTCAGGAATAATGTACCATAGACACAATGCCCCCTTCTCAGATGCGGAGAATGAAATAATACTTGAAGGACTAAGGCAGCATCATCACATCCTGCTATCCAGGGGGAGACATAACAGGGTACAGCGGGCTGCATTGTGGGCATACCTTGTCTGGGATGTGAATGCCAGTGGCCACCAGGACAGGACATATGAGGAGGTTTGACATCACGCAACAGACATGGTGAATGCTGCATGACAAAGGGCAGCTGATGTAGCCAGGAATTGTGCCATCACTGATGGAGGGCCTGCAGAAGAACAACCACTCACAGCCACTGAGGAATTTCTTATGAACCTAGGAACACACAACAGCTCCCAGGCATCCATCACACCATACATTGTGGGGGTGGGTGCCACAGTGTCCACAGCAGAGGAGCATGCATGTAAGCTTACTGTGATCACCATTGTAATACTGTAGCAGTCATTGTGTCTGGCTGTACATACTTTTATGGGTGTCAGGTCTATCTGCTTTGGGGGGGTTAAGCTCAGTTGTACACTCATACATAGAATGTCACCAATACATCAAGTGACACTTTAGCTACTGTACAAGTGAGATATATGCACATATTACCTTGCTGTACTGCAACATGCAGTGGCACTGGCAGTACCTCACCCTCACCATTTTACAGGTCCATCCAAGGCTGTGGTCTTGCTCCTGGTAAACCTGATACTGTTTTGTTATGGAATATATGTATGCTATTAAAGTTAAGGGCCAGAATAATGCCCTATGTAAACTTAAGTTTGTGTGTAACCAGAGTAGAATGTTTGTATGTTCCATTCTGAAACATTTACCTAAAGTTCTTAGAGAGGGTAATCACAGGAGTGTAGTTGAATGAACAGAAATACTTTTGTAGTTATAGTTAAGAGTGAATAAGCCTCCAGGTTTACATGAGGTAATTAATCCGACATGCCTTTTAAAACCCAAAAGGTTGATGGTACATACCTTAGGAACTGAAACCTGTATTTGTATATATTTGTTAAGATAGGTGTACTGGGTTTTATGTGCTGTTTTATCAAGTACAGTGTCATATTGAATAACTAAAAGATAATTTGTACTGGTCAAGTTTCACTTGATTTACCTGATGTGCTTGTTATACAGGTCTTCAGATGAATGTGCATTTTGTTCTGAGGAAGTCAGTTGTGCATGAAAGCAGAGATGAGAAGATGTAAGACTGGTAATGCAGTTATTGATCCTCATTTTTATGACTCTTGGTGGATTTTTGATACATAATAGTGCAGGTAGTAATGTAGTGCTTTTGCTTGGTTTTCACAGGTGACTGGGAGGGTTGGAGTCTCTCCCCCACAGAACCTGATGTCAGTGTCTCTTTGGACTCTGATGATGATGGTATCTACAGTGAGGCACAGGTGGAGTTGTTGGGGGCTGAATCTGTCCCAGAGGTTGACATCCCTCTTCTGCCCCCATTGTCACCTCACACAGTCATTATGCCCATACATACCCAGTCCCAACAGGAGACAGGTATTGGACAGTCAGAGGGTAGAGACATTGCACAGGAAAGTGTGGCAACTATGGCTCCAGTGAGTGTAGACACTGGCCATACCCAGAGAGATGGTGAGGTCCCACACAGGCGGATTGACAGGGGTGCTTGCAGGAGGTCTGCTGTCTGTTCACCACCTGTTGCATTTGTCACATCACGGGTCACTCAGCGCATGTTTTTGGCAATCATGGAGGCACAGGCAAATTCTGAACAGAACACCACACATATGCTTAGGGTTAGCGATGCAGCACAGTTTGACATCTGTGACTGCCTCCACCGCATTGGGGACACCCTGGATCTGTTCAGTGATGCAGTAGACAGACAGTGGGCTGAGACGGTGTCTGTCTTGGACCGTACATTTCTGTACTGGAACATCTGGTTGGGGTTGGGCATTGGATCCGTAGACATAGGTCAGCAACACCATCTGCTGAAAGTCCATGTGGCCATGCACAATCATGCTCCCGTAGTGGAAGTACATCCAGCTCTACAGAGGGGGGTGTGCTGTCCACACCATTATGTTGGCTGTTGGTCCTGGGTGGTCCCTTGTGGGACATGGTCCCAGCAGACAGCAGTAACTGTCAGGTACTAGCACCATGTCTACCTTGGGCATGGTTGTGCCAGTGCAACTCCTGGCAGAGCCATTTCCCATTTTCAGGGCCAGAGCCTTTGAACTGTCAACTGTACCATGTACGGTCCACAGCTGTCCAATATACACACATGTGGGGCTGTCAATGAGCTTGACTGTGTACCTGCGCACACTCACACACCACTGTCACATACAGGTCACCAAAAGACACACACAGCACCTCTCCATGATCCATGTATCCCACCCCCACTTCCTGACTCAAGCACATGCTGTCAACCATTTGGTTCAGCCTAGGCCTCCAGCTATCCACACACAGCACCCTGTGCAAGTGATGACACTTATGTCACACTCCTGTCATCCTTCCCATCGATGCAGGGAAATGACACTATGTGTCTGACACACAGGGTGATAATATTACTTGACATGTACTTGTGTAATACAGTGTTATTTATTTATTTGTATATTTCAGTTTAATAACTGGGTATGTACACTGGGCCATGAAGAGCCCATTTTCAGTGGAGACCCAGGGGAAAAAAGCTCCAATGAACAGTTACAGATAAAAACAGTATATACAATACATTTTTAAAAGTAAAAACACATCATCCAATACAGAATGGATGTGGTAAAACATACAATAAAGTACAATAAAATTAAAATCAATGTAGTTATACCTATTATAATGAAAAGAAATAAGAGTACCTAAATAATTTTCTTTTTCGGTTTGAGCAGGAGAGAGATGTGGATGTAGCAGAAATGTTGCAGCAGAGGCTGGAGAGGTTAGTGACTGGGGTGGAATTTAAGTTGGAGTGTGGGATGGGCCTATCCATTTAGTAGTAAGACAGGAGAATAAGTGGGATTTAAATTTGGTGTGATTGGGGGTATTGTGAAGAATTGGAGGGAGAGAGTTTCAAACTTTAGAAATGGAGCAGGAGAGGAGGAGTTGACCATGGGGTCGAGAGGGTTTGTAAATTTATAGGAGGCTTTGGTTTGCTGATCTTAGTGAGCGATTAGGAATGTAGGGGCTTAATGCAGTGGAGAGAGAGAGGGGCAGCTAGTGGGACTGTGGATGAGTTTATGAGTGTTAGTGAGTTTAAGTAGAGTCAGGTAATTGGGAAGTTCAAGCCATTGTAGAGTATGGAGAGAGTGACAATGGTGGGATGAGTTTTTAGAGTTGGTAGCAAATTTGCATATTTTATTATAGCATGATTTGAGTCTGTGTTGTAGACCAAGTTGGAGATTGTTTAGCAGGGGGACACCATACATAAGAGAGGGGAGCAGGTAGGAGGAGGCTAGGGTTTTTCTGGTGGTGGGGGAGACGTATCGGTTGTGTCTATAGAGTAGGCCAAGTTTTTGGTGTTTTTTTTAAGGTGGATTGAATATGAGTGTCAAATTTTAGGTGCTCGTCAATAATGATTCCAAGGAGTTTGGTATTTGAAATTATTTCGATTGGGATGTTATTGTTACTGAGTACTGAGAAAGAGTTTATGTCTATTAGGGAGTTGCTAGAGAGGGAAAAGATCATCAGTTTTGTTTTATTAGCATTAAGAGCAAGGTGGTTGTTTTTCATCCAGGATTCCGTTTTAGAGAAGGATGATTGAGTTTTTAGAAAATGGTCGGAGGGGGTGAAGGCAGAGCAGATGACTGTCGAGTCATCTGCATACTGGATTATGGATGAGTCAGGGATGGCATGGTGAAAGTTGTTAGTAAGCATAATGAAGAGTAGAGGTCCTAGAACTGAGCCTTGTGGGACCCCGGTAGGGGTGTGAAAAAAGGGGAGGCTGAGGATTTCCATTGAATGGCTTGTTGACATTCTGAGAGGTAGCTTGAGAACCAGGCTAAAGTGGAGGTAGAGAGGTTGAAAGAAGACAGTTGAGTTAAGAGTAGAGGGTGGGAGACGGTGTCAAAAGCTTTGGATAGGTCAAGAAACAGGGTAGGATACAAGTTTACCAGAGTTGCGTGCTTGATTTATGGTTTCTAGAAAGGATAGGAGGGTAGTCATGGCACTGTGGCCAGGCTGGAAGCTGTGTTGAGTAGGAGTAAGAAGGTTGTTTTGAGTAAGATGTTACATGATTTGAGTATGGATACATTTCTCAAGGATTTTAGATAAGGGTGAGAGGATAGTTATAGGTCTGAAATTGGAGGTATCAGTGTTTTTGCCTCCTTTGTGTAATGGAATGATGTATGCATAGCGCCAGATGGAAGAGGCATATGCTTCTCGGATGGATCTGTTGATTAAGATGGAAATGGGAAGGGCTATGCTGTCAGCAGCTAATTTTAACAAGATTGTTGAGAGATTGTCAGGTGCATTCTGGCTGGGTTTTAGTTGGAATAGTAGTTTTTTTATAGTACTTGTGGGGATAGGTTCAAGGTTGAAAGGGGGGTGTAAGTGGTTGGTGGAGTTGGGGGACTGGAGAAGTTGTTGTTGAGGGGTGGGAAAAGACAATGACAGTTTGGCTATGCAGTCTATGAAGAAGGAGTTAAATTGGCTGGCAGTGTCCAGGTCGGTTTGGACAGGGGTTTTCTTTGTTTCCAGGGTGAAGGAGGGAAGAGACTGTGGTCCAGAACTTTTTTGGGTTGTTTGAGAGGGTGGATTGGAGTTTTAAGTAGTAAAGTTTACGATCTCTGGTTATAAGTTTTTTTATAGAGTTACAAAGTTGTTTGAACAGTAGTAGGTAGTTGGGTAGTTTGTTTTTTTGATATAGTTTCTGAGTTTTGTCTTTTTGAAGCACGGTGAGTTTGTTTTTTTTTTGGATGCCAGGGGGAGGCATTAACTTTGATTCATTTGGTACTTAAGGGGGCATGGTTGTAGAGAGTGTTTATAAATGTGTCATTAAAGTATGAAGTGGCACTGTTAAGGGGCAGGGAATTTAGGGGAGACCAGTCATTAAGATTAAGACATTCTGTGAAAGTCTGAGGGTGGAAATGGGAGAGGTTGTGTGTGTGTATGTAATGGTGTTGCTGCTGGAGAGGACAAGTGTGATGGTCAGCAAAGGCTGGTAGGTGTTCACTGTAGGGGTCTGGAAGGATTCCTGAGTTTGAGATATGGTTGGGATGGGAAGTAAGGATCCAGTCAATGATGGTGCCAGAGGACCCATCTTTGTTTGGTCTAGTAAGGGAGTTTATAAGCTGGCTAAAATTGTAGAGATTAACTGATTGAGATGGGGCTAGTGAATTTATTGAGGACCAATTTATGTTAGTGTCACCTAGGATGTAGGTTTCATTTTTTATATTGGAAGAAAACCAGGAAAGGATGTCTTCTAGAGTTGGGATGTTGTTATCTGGGGGTATATATAGGGCAGTTATACATATGGATTTGTGGTTGTTTAGTCTTAGAAAAGCAGTAGTTATTTCAGCGTTACTAAAATTAGGTATGGGATTGGTGTATGGAGATATTGTATAGGAGGAAGAGAAGATTATAGATACACCTCCGCCTTTTTTGTCAAGTCTATCATTGCAAATGATTTGGTAGCTGGGTGGAAGGATTTTGTGGTCTTTTATGGAGGGTTTAAGCCAGGTCTCTGAGATGGTGGTTAGGTCAGAATGGTTGTAGTGAAGCCAGGCATGGAGGTAAGGGATCTTGTTTCTTAGGCTTTAGGCTTTGAAAGTGGCAAGATGTATTGATTTTGGTGTGTGGGCGTTAGTATGTGGGGAGTTGGGGGTAGGTGCTGGGGGGTGTGGGCCCTGGGTAAGGATGAATGTCACCATGCATTAATAGTGTAATTTGAAGGAGGATATGTGTGATGTGGTTTAGTGTGATTGAAGACTGGGAGGGTAGGAATGGGAAAGTTTTGGTGGAGTGGGGGTTTGGGGGTATGCAGTGAGTGTGTAGGATGGGCAGTATTGCATGTTTGAATAGCAGGGTTGGGTTGAGTGGGTAGAGTTCATGAGTTATGGAGTTGAAAGGTGGTAAGTAGGCATGTTGTATGGTAGATGAGGAGTGTGTTGGGGGTGTATGGCTGGGATGTGGTAATTGGGTGTGGTAAGTGAGATAGGTAAGTGAGGTGAGAATGGTTATTATAAGTAGGTGATGGTATGGGGGAGTGGACATACTATAAGTGGTGGGAGGGGAGAGAGAAAAAAGGTGTTTGTGGAGGGGGTGGTAGATGTTTGGTTGGTGGAATGGGGGATGGGTGGGATTATGCTGGAAATAAAAGTACAGGTAGTGGCGGCATGTGGGAATTGGGGGCAGGGTAGGGGAGTGAAGTGAGACCGCAGGGCAAATGGAACGGGTTACAGCCCAGCAGAGGTGAGCAGAATTCAATCAGTGAATGTTGATACTGGCTGGGGGTGGTATCTTGGCCCATAGTATGGGGGAAATAGTTTCAGTGGCAATTGTTTCCTATGTTTACTTGAAAATAGGCTTAGTGGACACCAAAATGTAATTATTATGGTAGATTCTAAAGCCTTGAAGTTCGTTTTTTCTAAAGACTTGAATTATGGTAGATTCTAAAGCCTTGAAGTACAGTAGATTCTAAAGCCTTGAAGTATTGTTTTGCCATGCGACTTGTAGTAGTCACCAACAGATACTGTATGCTGGCATGAGTCATGAGTACACAACATACTTTTGTGTACATTATGTTACATGATGATGTACTGGCGGTATTGTTACACAATGACAGGTGTGTCATGGACCTGTGTATGTTTCTGTTCCAGGAGTCGGAGGGGATAACCTATGGACATGCAGTGGCAATAAAGCGGCACAGGATGGCATGGCAGTGCAGCAGATATATGACTTCAGCAAGGTACATCAGTATATGTGCATGGCTCTATAGGTTCATATGTGTATGACAGTCTAACAAGGGCAATGGCAGCAGTCAGTGTACTCATGCATTCATAATTTCTGATAAGGTCTGCTACCCTTGATACGTGTCACCTGGGTTTTCAAAACTTACATATCTACAAGCTGTAGTCATGGAGGTGACCCATCTACAAATATCTTGTGTCCGGTTCAGACAGTTGGCTAACATCACTTATGCTTGTTATGTTCTGCATCCCATCGTGTAACCTGCACATGATGTGTGTCACAGCAGATGTATGCTTTACATGCATGGGTGGCCTGTTTCATGTAGGGTGTACTGCCTGTGTTACATAGCAGTCTCCCTAGTATGTACTATGTATACCATGTTGATGTTGTAGGTGTGTAGAACACGTGAGACATGTGTTACTCCAGTCATGGCAAAGGGGAGGTACACAGTGGGATCTGACACCTCCCTGTATGGGGACATACACATTCCCTTAAAAGCATTTAGGACACAGACTAAATTTTTACAGTCCTGACAAGGACTCCATAGGACATGTTATCTACACTGTGTATTGGTGTATCATGGCACCTGTGTGGATGCTACAGTTGTACAATATGCCTGTGTGGTGACATGGTAAGGGTACCATTGCAGACAATGATAGGTGTGCTGGCTGCCACATTCAGTATAGCAGTGACAGTCTGAGATTTACACCCAAAACCTGTCAGTATAGGTGGTACAACAGTGAATGCATCCCCACATCCTAACGAACAGTGACCATCAAAGGGTACAGTACTACATGTCCATACCTTCATATGTAATGGTGCAAGTGTGTGCAGTGTGCGGACACTACAATATTGTCCCCAGTTAGTAGCACATCAGTCCCAACATGTGATGTACATACTCAGGGGTGAAAAGTGGGCAAACAGACCTGGTCACACAGGTTTACACCTAATATGCCTCAAATCAAGGTGTCTCTACAGTGGTATGATATGAATCATATGGCATAGCTGATGCCACAGTCACCAGTAGGTGACATACTCAGAACCTCCACATACTCTCCCCTCAGCATGCCAATATCTGAGTGCAATGGCCATTTGTTGATGTACCTTTCCAAGCTCTACTGGCACTTGCACACAACAGTATGGTCCCTCACAAGGTCACTTCACATCTTTAGTATGTGCTCATTGCTAATCATCTGCAATGAGTGTCATTGTCACCTATGGCATATAGATAACTCAGAGGGGATCTTGCATACAGGGCAAGGTGTGATCCTGTTGTACCGCATATGCTGCCTATCTGTAGGAAGCATATCAGATGGATGACTCACTGTAAGGACATTAACCTACTGTGATGTTAGTACTACATGCTTGTGGGAGACCGTTCTCTAGCAGACTTAAAAACACCCTTGAAACAGACCCTGCCTAATGGTACACAGACCACCTCAGTGCACCTCAGCACATGCCATCTGTATGATTGGCTGGGCGACCATCATCTTAACACATGGCATCTGCCTGAGTCCCTCTTGGACTGTGGTAATGTGTGCTGATCTTGTACTGAGGGGTATAAAGATGTCTCTGATCATGATGGCTGTATGGTCATTTTGCTAGTTAAGTTCACATGTTTTGTGGCTCTGTAACATGTTGTAAAATGCTGTAACAGCCTCACACACAAATATGGTCACATTCAGGCTAGCACCACTTCCACTCACTGCATACAGGACATGCCAAGGCACACATGTAGTGCAAGATGGCTACATGTAGATTAGAACACTTACTTGCATACTGGTGCACTACAGATCACAGTACCTGATGCATGCAACACACCTCATGTCTACTAGCACTATCAGTTTAGAACATATAATGCTTGTTAATATCAGCAGCCGTGTTGTGGTCAGTCATCTGGGGGCCAGATCACCCACTACAAATAAAATAATACTAAACCCTACTTATGTCTAAGTTACAAAGGTTATCATACATATGCTGTATGGATATACACATGCACCAAGTTGGGTCGGCATAAGATTAGAACCCTACCTATCTAGTGTTATAGAGTACAGCTCACAATACTTATTGCACACACCACGGTTTTTGTCTGATGTCAGACTGTCAGTTAATGGACTTAAGGTGGAGGACATCATCCAGCCTTATAGAAGAGTGCAGTTTGGAAGCCAGCAGCTAGTTACAGGGCCAAAAAGTGCTGTACTCAGTGGCATATGGCTTACTCAGAGGTGATCTCTGCCTGACTTACAAAGCCATGTCCAACTCAGAATTGATGGACATGCTCCACCTAAAGAAATCCAAGTCACTGCGAGCCACGTGCTCTAGTGAGCTAAACCTCACCACAACAATAAATATAACATGCTGGAGGGATAGATTCCTGTCACAGAGACTCCCCATGCTTTGGAACAAAATTTCTAACTACATTAGGCAGAGCCCCTCACTAACACTCTTCAAGAGAAGCCTTGACAAGTGGATGGGTAACAGAAAATACACCCCTGGGATCACTTCATTGGCTCTGCTTGACAGAGGCTCAGTTAATTAATCAATGGGATGGCAAAAGCCGACACACTCTGGCTAGGCTTAAAAATGCCCTCGGGCAGATAGCCTAGTACCTACTTATGAACCTATAACCATTGCAGCTGGATAGCCTATGAGGGCAAGTCTGTTGTGTTGCATGGGATATATATACACACATATATATATATATATATATATATATATATATATATATATATATTATATATATATATATATATATATATATATATATATATATATATATATATATATATATATATATATATATATAGACACGCACACACATACATACACACAAAGCTGGATGCAGTGAGATTAGCACCCCTACCTATCTAGTCTTATAGACTATAGTGCACAGTACTTATCATATGCACCACAGCTTCCGTCTATTGTTAGACTGTCAGCTGGTGGTCTTAAGGTGGATGAAATCATCAGGCCTTGTAGAGGTTTGCAGTTTGTAAGCTGGCAGCTAATTACAGGGCTCAAAAGTGCATACCCATTGCAGGTGGATAGCTAGTGATTGCATGTCCATTGTGCTGAGGGGGCGCACACACACACACACACACACACACACACACACACACACACACACACACACACACACACACAGTTGGCTGGAGTGAGATTAGAACTCCTGCCTATCTAGTGTTATACATTATAGCTCACAGTACTTATTGCATGCACCACAGGTTATGTCTGTTATATATGTGATTGCAGGCACAGTACTTGTGGCTTACACAAACCTGGCTTGTGTTGCACAGCATGTGTGGCCTGCAGAGTGATATTGCTTCATGCTGTTATCTGCATATAGTGAGATAACTATTATCCTTGCTATGTGTGTCCAGTTCGTAGTATGGCCATATGTGGCTGATTGCAGTTAGACAGGCAAACATATGGCCAGAGAAGTTGTGGCCTGTCCATACATGTATTGACAACATTATACATTACACCACTTGCTCACCTGTTTCTGTCTACATGGTGACATTCTGCAGGGACAGTGGTCTGTAGGTGAGTGGAATATGTATTGTTGCACCCTTAGTTTGGTTCCTTTGAGCAACTGCATAGATGTGTGAGTGCAGATGTACTCACCATTAATAGGGTATGTGGGACAATACATACATCTACACGTATATCTGTCTGTAACAGGGATGTCTCTATAAATGTAGCTGTGTGTGCATATAATATGTATATGTGTTATGTAGATGTATGTGGAGAGTCTATGTATCACTGTAATATATATAGCTAGATATATATATATATATATATATATATATATATATATATATATATATATATATATATATTTGACAGTACAAAGTGATAGATATACTAATCATGTGAGAGAGAGATAGAGACAGACGGATATATATATATACATATATGTCTGTATGTACAGATGTATTTACACACTGCAGGTCATTTTGATGATGCAGAAACAGAATTGGGCTCATTTTAACTAAGTTTAGGATCATGACCAGTACTTACAAGTTGACTCCAGGCCACATCTACCTGTACTCCAGTCCAGAATTTTGTGTGTTGCAGACATTGCCAACTGCACCTGTTTCTGCAGTACTGCACTTCCCACAAATTGTCCATGCTATTCCCCAGCTGTCTGTTGTACTTAATATGTGACTGAGGTTCATACTGTTACTCCACACACAGACTGACAATCTGCATACCTCTCAACTCTACAGATTTTTACAGAATGTCCAGAACTGTGCCTCATATTTCTCATCTGTTCCTCATACATTTGTGGTGTTCTGGTAAATTATTGTATATTGAAGTCACTGAATAATACTAACTACAGACAAACATTTGAATGTCGGACTTTATATCCTTCAGGTATTCTTTGTCCCCCCATTCTTTCTAGCTTGGTCCAGATTTCTTGCAATAACAGACTGAGAGGTATGTCAGTCTGTGGAACCACCAGCATACTAATTCCTCACATGAAAAAGCTGTGCAAACTTCCAGATTTGAATCATCAACACCATTACCCATACTAATATCCCTAGCCCATTGAGCCACACAGGCTGTCGGACAGAGATGTGTTCATCACTCAATCAACAGCATATATATGTACATTGTTATCTCTGTGTTATGTGAGACATACACTGTGTGAACAGGTTCTATGTCACAGCCCTGAGATTGCCTGCTTACTGTTACAGCATTTGTATGGGAGCACTGATGTGTTGGGGGTGGGGGAGAAATAGCACATGATCTTCTGGCATGTACAGTAGTGCAAATGTCATGTGACCCCACTGTTTAATATCTCCTTTGACTGCTGTATTGAATATTCCATCCATGAGGCCTAGTGAATATTACAGAACACTTACTATTGTACAGGGTATCTGTAGTCCCATGTGGATATGACATCTCTCCAAATAGCCCACTATATTTCCTTGAATACATGCAGCAGGTCCATACATACGATACCGTATTATAGTACTCCTTACAAGTGGTGTGTAGGTGAGTGACTTACCTTGCGAATGCAGCAGGTGACAGAACTGAAGTTCAGGGCTGACTCTGTCTGATGCACGCAGTACACAGCCAATACATGGTTAGATACAGGTTGTGTAGGTTGCCTTGCATCATTTTTAATATACGTATGCGAGTTGTAGTAAAGAGTCAGTCCCTAGGTCCCTAGGTTGTTAGTGCATGTGCTATATGTTGCCTCTTAGCCAAAGCTAGCATGTACTGAGCATGCCTACATCTGCCTATGGAGACATCATCAAGGGGTTCCTCCTCCGAGTCCTCCTGTGAATGTGGCTCTTTGTGACCAAGGCACTGGTGGGGGACTGTGCATCCTCTCCCTTTGCTGATCCTGCTGCAGAAGTTTCCACAGGATCATAGTGTGCAGCATGGTATATACTGTGAATATATTAATGCACATGTGGCTGGAGAGTACTGCAGGGATCCACCAGATATATCGAGGCACCGGATGCATGACTTCAGAAGTCCAAACACACACTATATGATGTTTCTAGTTTGTGCATGTGCCTAATTATGGAGTTCTTCTGTGGGTGTGTGTGCATTTCTGATAGGTGTCATCATCCATGGTTCCAGTGCATAGCCAGCATCCCCCAGTAAATGGCCATGTGGGATGTCCCCTGTAGCAAACATCTGGTACAGCTACCACATTTGCAACAGCACCAATACACCATTGCAGATACTCCACACAGGGTCCAGTAATACATTTATGTCATATAATATTACTTTTGTTTTTCCATTTTTTTTTTAATTTTATTTTTATGAGACATGTTTGCACACTGCAGCTCTCCACGCAAACATGCAGAGATTATTAAAAAAAATATTTTAACTTATTTCTGTTATTTTTTTCAGACACGTGATATATAGTTTTGCTCATATCTGTATGTGCTATGCATTTCTGTCCATCTGCCTACATTTTTACAGACCCTTTTGTCTGTCTACATTCCTGTACACAGAATTTTTCCTTGTACACTATGGACACTGATACGGGGTCTGCAGAGCTACCTATCTGTTTGCTGGATTGCTCTACCTGCCTCATTTGCATGGAATTCACCTGCTTATGAGCTGATTTGCATGCCACAGATATTTCCATGTTGGCGCATGCGTGCATGCCACCCATCTGTGTTTACTTAATCTGCAACCTGCTTGTTTCATGTAAGCAGCACGGCACAATGTCTACACAGAAAATGAGACCCTATAGGCTTTATTAAATTCCTGTCTCCCCAACACATAAGTTCATAAAAATTCCTCTTCTAGAATTTATTGTAATTTTACTTACTCCTCTATATGACTGTTTTAACTTAATATAACACAGTTGCATTATTATAAAATACCTGAAGGATATAAAGTCCGACATTCAAATGTTTGTCTGTAGTTAGTATTATTCAGTGACTTCAATATAAAATAATTTACCAGAACACCACAAATATATGACACTTTGCCAGAGATGGCCTGCCTCTGTCACCCCAGGGCTTCTGGATACTGGCCAAGGCTCTTGCCATCCCTATAGTGCCTTTTTTAGGCAGTGTTCCAAAGACTAAATTACCACCATAACAGCTACAAACAAATGCAGTCTGAAGGTCATGTTGCTCAACGTTAGAAGTCTAAATCTCAAAATGCACTTGCTCAAAGCAATCCTTAAAATGGAAAACATTGACATTTGTGCTGTAACAGAGACCTGGTTCATGGCAGCAGAAAGTACCCCCACACTACCAGGCTAAAACTCATTCCACACCTTTCAGCCCCAGAACTTGGACTGAAGCTCCAAAGGCAGTGGTGTTTCCATATTCATAAAGGATGCACACACCTCCAGACTGGTAGCCCAACATAATGCATCAGAAATACTTCAGGTGCAGCTAACATTGGGTAAGACAGCAATTCAGGTTGTAGCCTGTTATAGGTCCCCAACCATGTCCCAAGACTCACACTCCACATTCCTAAGCACCCTGGAGAATATTAGGGTCCAATCTAACACTCTCATACTGGGTGACTTCAACTACCCCTCCATTAACTGGGAAAACTACTCATGTACCAATACACTTGCCTGACATTTCCTGGAATTCATTAATTCCAATGCCCTGGACCAGCTCATTCTTACCCCCACTAGAAGGAGCAACATCCTTGACCTGGTCATTACTAACATGGGCGACCATTGCTCTACACCAGTAGTCAACTCCTCCCTGGTTAGATCCGACCACAAACTAATCACCTTGGAAATCCACATCCCTCCCACCCATCCCACCCACCCCCGCAAAGGTAACCACCATGAAAAATTTCTCCAAAGCTAACTTTGGGCTCCTAAAAACAGAGGTGGCTAACTTCATGGAACCCATGCAAATGGAGAATAGTTGCATGACTGCCAAATCACACACCGATGCACTGTACGAACATGTACACAAATGCATGGATCTCGCCATACCCAACAGAACCAAGACGTTCTCCTCCAAATAAAGGAAGCCAATCTGGTGGTCCCCTGCCATAAACAAAGTCTACAACAAAAGGAGGAAACTGATGCAGAATAAGGTGAAGTCCCAGCACTGGAAAAACTCCCTTATCAGCCTCAACAAAAAGTTGAGATCCCTCATCAAATACTCTAAAGATAGCTATGAAAGCAGAATTTCAGCAGATAGTAAAGACAACCAGAAGGCCTTCTATAGTTATGTAAAGAATCTCCATGGCAATACCCAGATTTGTTCTGAGCTACTGCACAATGGTACTTCCTATACCGTGCTAACAGATATTGCCAATATACTGGCCGACAGATTCAGTGCCAACTTTACCCCCCCAAAGGACCAATCACAATACCAGTAGATTGCCAGGCACCCAGTATTACTGCTGCACAGGTTAAAACAGCACTGTCCAAGGCCAAGAATACAGTTTCTATGGGACCTGACAATATTCCTGGCTGTGTTCTACATGAACTACAGAGTGAACTGGCACCTAACCTGTGTGCCCTGTTCAATCACAGCCTCACCTCAGGCTTTGTCCCTACCGAATTGCACAATGCTAAAGTCATCCATCTTCACAAAAGAGCAGCGACTACAGACCCTGGGAACTATCTCCCCATTAGCCTGACAGGTCTGATATGCAATACTATGGAACGCATCATCATGGACCTAATAAACAAGGATATAGGGAATCTCCAAACTGTGAATCCCACACAGTTTTGTTTTGTGAAGGGTAGATCATCCCTTCTCAACTTGGTCGACTTCTTTGAGTGAGTCACCAGAGCTGTGGATGAAGGCAAGGTGGTTCATACAGCCTACCTTGATCTGGCCAAGGCCTTTGATACTATTCCCCACTCAGGAATCATAGAAAAACTCATTAAGCTAGGCATCAACCCCTATATCACTAGGTGGGTTGCAAACTGGCTCACAGACAGAACCCACATTGTGAAAGTAGCTGACTCCAAGTCAGACTGCAGTGCCGACCAGTCACGAGTGGAGTCCCACAGGGATCAGTCCTGGGTCCTCTCCTGTTTGGTATCTACTTCTCAGAAGTCCAGGCCAACACAAAGGGACTCTGGCTGACAAAATTTGCAGATGATTGCAAGTTGGGAGCCATTATTAACTCCCCAAGTGATATTGACATCCTACAGAAAGGCCTCACTGAGACCAATGACTGGTGTCAGAACCATGACCGTATGCTCAATGCCAAAAATGTGTCGTCATCCCCTTTAGGATAAACCCAGTTCCCATGAATTACCACATCAATGATAGTCCACTGAACACAGAAGACATTATAAGAGATCTAGGTTGACAGAAACCTCTCTTTTGACCACCATATTGCCACTGTGGTCAGAAAGTCCTTCTGTGTGGCACATCTCATTACTAAGGGTTTTGCATCCAGGAAGAAAGAGGTCATCGTGTCCCTCTACTCTTCCCTCATTAGGCCAATCATCGAGTACAATGCCCCATTTGGCATGCTCCTCACTAGACACCTGCAACAACTGGAGAGGCTGCAAAAGTACCTCACAAAGAGGATTCTAGGCCTTAAACACTTGTCCTATACGGACAGACTCAAAACACTCCGACTATTATCTGTCTCATATCACCTACTTAGAGGCGATCTCTGCTTGACTTACAAAGCCATGTCTGACCCAGCTCTGTTAGAAATGCTACATCTAAAGAAATCGCAATCCCTGTGCACCACGTGCTCCAGAGACATCAACCTCAGTACCACAATCAACAGAACATGCTGGAGGGACAGGTTCATAACCCAGAGATTGCCCGTGCTATGGAATAGACTTCCCATACATGTCAAACAGAGCACCTCACTGGCCCTCTTCAAGAGAAATCTTGATGAGTGGATGGGAAATAGAAAATTCACCCCGGGAATCACTCCAGTGGCTCTAGTCGACGGAGGCACTGGGAACTAAGGTTGGGTAGCAAGATGCCAATGTAACCCTATGGGCTAGGTTGTAAAGGCTCTAGGGCCATTAGCCTAGTACACACCTATGAACCTATGAACCTATGAAGCTGTATAATAAAACACATTCCAGAAGAATAATCTCCATTAACAAAATGGTGAAGGTTCCTTAGGAAATGTTCTTCATATAAAGCTTTCGCACTCACAAATGTCCTAATTTCATGCATAATATTAATTAGTGGTGGCATTCACCTGGTCATGCTAACAATCCCCTCACTTGATACAACAGATGTGTAACCATTGGCTACATAAACGCATGTGGTATTAACAAGAAATGGCATTAGACTGAAATCTGGTTATCTCAACATAACCCTAGAATTCTTTCCATAACTGAGTCATGGTTAAAAAAATAACTCATGGATCTCATCACACATCACCCAGGAGCTCAATCTGCTTCCGGACAATAGGCCAGATGATCAATAAGGTGGTGGTGTTCTCACATTAATATGTAAATCAGCAAATTTCAGCCTTAAATGTCTACTGCAAATAACACCATGTGGGATTCCTCATCAGACTGGACTTTAAATTAAACCACTCTGGAAGGACATGTACTGTTTCACATTGTTATTGTCTACATCCCAGCCCTCCTCAATGCAACCAGTTCCAAATGCTATTAATGATATCTTATTATATCAAAGCACCACAGATTAATACCCTTAAGAGATCGTGACTTTGGCTGGAAAGGGATTGTTAAAATTCATCCCACTGCATTTCACAGTGGAGTGACTTCAAAACTACCTTTAAAATTGTACATTTGCCATTGTCAATAATACTAAATTATCCTGAACAGTATACGTACATGGAGTGTTCGGCAAACAGCAGTGCTCATATCATTATGTTTCTGTCTGTATACCAACAGGCTTCCCCTGGGACATAGCACATTTTGTTTACTTTATACAAATGATATAGTTCTTACCTCCACCCATGAAAATCAATCAGTTATCAACAAAGAATTGCAAAATAACCTTACAGCTGGATTGAACTGATTTGGTTTTAGCAAACTGATAGTCACCCTACAAAAGTCATCAAGCATTTTATTTGGGACAGCAAAAACGATAAGAAATCATCCCGTCTTATCATTACCGATCTACCTGCTGTATTTACCCCATACATAACTAGGCAGACATATCATTGACTGGAATGTTACCAGAGTTTCACCTTTAAACATGGCATATGCACAAAGAATGTCAAGAATCAGCTAAAATACTCTTACAAAATTGTCTCTCACACCAGACGCTAGGAAACCCATCACTATTATTTTGCCAAGACTAGAATACATACCGACAGTGATTACACTTTACTTGAAGTACAGTGCTAAACTTCAAAGAGCTAAAAACAGAATTCTTAGGTTTATTTTCCTCTTACCCTTCAACAAACACCATTGCCAAACAGTTGCAAGAGCTAACTGACTAAAAATTACTGCTAGTGCAATTTTCCTTCTTAATTCCCTTGCTTTTAGATTACTAAATGAAAGTTACTGGTTGCCCTTTTCTAGACAAACACTTTTATGATATAAGATACAAACTATAACCTTAGAAATAACGATTCCACACTATTACGTAGACCTTGCTATAATCTACTACTGAAGATCTTCTGCAAAATATGCCCTGAATACTGGAAAAGCATTCCTTTGGAAAAAAAACACAAACAATTTCACAGTCTTCAAAAATAGTAAAAATGTCCTTTAAAAAGCAGATACAATGTGACTGCTACCCTGATAGTGGGTAATATCATATATGCTGAGATGTAATTTAGTTGCCTCATATGCATGACTATTATTCTCACACTACCTCATAGCCATCCTCACATTATCACTGAAGATCTGGCCATCAGTCTCCCTTTTGAGACTTACATTGGTATCATTTTGTATTCTTTTAGCATTGCTTCTTATCTGAATATGTAACTTTGACACTCTGACACTCTCCATTCTAAATGTTTACAATCACTTCTTTTATTAGTCTACAGAATTAGTCAGCTGAAGACGTTTACTAGTTCTTATACCACAGGATGCCTAACTATAGATGTGAAGTTGTTCAATCTCGCCGTTCATTCTTCACTGATGGGTTCAGAGCCAAACCATCGGCTCCGACATGGCCGTTAGCAAAGCTCAAGATTTACCAGTAGCTCGAGACCAAGCCCCTTATCCCATAATGCACTGCTGGAATTACCTCAGATCTAGTTTGCCGCGGCACAGATCTCAGGGGTTCCAGTTCGCTTGAGCCTTTTTTGTCACAAAATCGCAATTTGCAAGTCTTTTTTCAAAAACTTCTTTTATAGATAATTACTTAATATATAGCTCCTGTAGTTGTCTCTTTAGACCTATTCCCTTGGTGCTTTATAGTTTATCATATTTGTAGCGGCCTTGTGTTAGGCCTAGTTTTTCAATGTGTGTGTGCTTCCTTATATTGCTATAGTGCTCATAGTGTAGATAGTGTGCTGTTTCACATTTAGTAGAGTTGGCCTTCCTTTCCCAGGCCATTGTTAGAGTGTGTTTTGTATTACTGTTGAGTCCAAGGATAACTTTAACTTTTAGGCTGTATTATACTGTTGGCCCGTTTTTTTGGGTCATTTGTTAAATGGTGTTGGTTTATTAGTAGTGTTATCTTGACCCTAGGATAGATTTTTCTTCTAGGTTGTTTTAGACTGTTTAGTCTGTATTTTGCTTAATATGTCTGAGGAAAAAGACAAACACCCAAAGTCTGGATTAAAAAAATGTCCAGACTGCAGGCAAAAGATGCCTCTCACTGATGGGCATGTTCAGTGTGTGTATTGTTTGGTTGCGGTTCACTTGCTGGAGTCCTGTAGCATTTTCCATTCCTTTTCTTTAAGGGTTCTTTTAGAGAGGAAAAGGAAGCTTGTGGACTGAGGTTTGCTGAAGCATCCTTTTTTCTGAAGCTTTGTCTGACCAGGATGGGGCCAGCAAATCCTCTAAGTCATCAAAATCATCTACTGATTCCAAGGCATCTAAAAAGTCTAAGAAGGTGGAGGATTCCAGGACTTCAGCTCCACAGTTATCGGAGCTGAGTGTCTCTTCTTTTTGGAGCTGGCCCACTGTCTTGGTGCCGGTCTCTGAGAAAACTGTATCTCCACTCCTCCAATCGGCACCTTCAGTGCACTCCTCTAGATCTTCTCTCAGCCTCTCAGAATTGGATAAGGACCGATTGGTGCAGAAGCTCTTACGGGCACCACGCCTTGCCAAATTGTTGTCGGCTCCGACCCCAGCATCGGAACTGAAGACCACGATCCCGGATTCGACTGCTCCTCCTCCGAGCCATACCAGATCTTCAGAGCTGGAGGGGGCCAACCTGTTGTTCATGGAGCCTTTGGAGCTGAGACCTGCTCCGCTGTCATCGGTTTCATCTACTCTGACATCCTTGGCACCAACTGGGGACTCTAGGGGCTGACACTCTCCTGTCAGGTCCAGGGAGGATAGTCGCACTATTCCTCTCGGGGCCTCGGCTCAGATGAGCTTGGCTCTTTCCTCCAGCTCGGAACCCACAGCCTCGGTGTGGGAGGGGATGATGGTTCCCTCGGATCTATCAACTCCTTCTTATCGGAGCCATGATGCTTTTGAAGCCATGAGGACAGCTTTGTCTCCAAAGACATCCTTGACACCAGGTCTGGCTTCGTCTTCCCCAAAAGTGCCCGTGTCCGCTTCTGCCTCCATCGTCCAGGCCAAGCATAGAAACCCTGAGCCTCAGGTAGCCCCACAGGGTGCCCTTTTCTCTTCTGAGACCTCCCCAGAGGCTCCCACTGAGGAGGCCCCCAGGAAGATATTGTGTAAGAGGAGATACTTGGACTCCCCACAGGAGTCTTTGACATCTCATACTGACTTGGATGAGTCAGAAGGGTCCTCCTGATCCCCCTCTGAGGATATCTCCTTTGTGGAGATACTCGAGATCCTTAGGCAGAGGGGTGATTGGCAATCCAAATGCCCTATTGAGGATGAGTCAGTTCTCCTGAAGGCTTTCGGGTCTCAACCTTCCACCTCTTGGGTGTCTCCGCCCTTCAATGAGCTCATGCAGCTGGTTCCTCAAAGGGCATGGGAGTCACCGGAGTCCATGGAGCCTATCCCTCGGAGGCCCAACAAATTCATTTCTGCCCCTGTAGATAAAGATTTTTTGTCCAAGGGAGTCCCTGTTGATGCCATCGTGGTGGCGGCAGCCACCAAGAAGGAAATGTCTGAGACGTCCTCGATGATCCATCCTCCTAACAGATCATCCAGGATCATGGATTGATATGAGAAATGCATGTTTAGTTCAGTGACTTTTACACTCTGATCCCTAAACTATCTGACCCACTTCACCAGACTGCAAAGAGATCTCCTTAAGGAGTTGGGAGATACTCTTCAGGGTACTGTAGCTGCAGGGGCTTCTGACAAAGTTGCCACCCAGCTCGCTACTCTAAACTCCATCATGAACTCGTCCATGCATCTCATATCATATGCAGCTGATGGGATGAGAAGAGCAGCGGGTACAGGAGTTGCACTAAGACGACATTCCTGGATGCACTTGTGTTCCTTCATGGAGCCCTTTAAGTCTTCATTTGTCAACACCCCGTTTGATGGCTCATCTCTCTTTGGGCCCAAAGTGAAGGAAACTCTCACCAGGTGTGAGCAGGAGGGGAAAGATTCTGTCTGCCGTCGGAGTCCATTTTTCCACCCCTACTCGGCCTTACCCCAAAGGCCAATGGGGTGGGAAAATGTGGTTCAGAAAAGCCCAAGGAGCCTTTCAGGACACACGTGGTCAAACCCCCTCTAGGGGCAGAGGAGGGGGTAACAATGGAAGACACTGCCCTCATGGCAGAGGGGGTCTGCAGCACCAGGGTGACAGAGATCACTTCTCTGGTCAACCCTATCAGCTCTCCTGAAGGGAGACCCAACTGTCCTGCTCTGGTGGCAGTCGGGGGTCACTTGTCTTTATACCCAGATGCCTGGCAAGATCTAACAAATGACAGCTGGGTACAAAATATTATTTCCAGAGGGTATTTCACACCATTCTTCACCCAACCCATGCTCCCAAAGAGTATCCCGGATGTTCCACCCAGTTACAGGGAACAAGCAACTATAGAGGTCCACAAGTTGCTAGAAAAAAGAGTGATCCAGCCAGTCCCAACAGACCAAATAGGATCCGGAACTCACTCAAGATTCTTTTTGGTTCCAAAGAAGACAGGGGACTGGAGACCTATTTTGGACCTCAACAGACTCAACCAATTTGTAAAGAAAGAGAAGTTCCGGATGGTCACGCTTCAGTCAATACTTCCCTTTTTAGGGAAAAACAATTGAATGTGCTTGATTGATCTCAAGGATGCGTACTACCACATAAAAATGGCCAGGCCATCCAGAGATCATTTGCATTTTTGGCTGGGAGCCAATCATTATCAGTTTCGATCCCTGCCCTTTGGTCTCACTACAGCCCCGAGAGTTTTCACCAAATTCATAGCAGTGGTCATGGCTCATCTGAGGTGTCTAGGATTCCAGGTGTTTCCGTACCTAGAAGATTGGCAACTTACCTCCACCACCAAGCATCAACTTATTCAAGCAAGAGAATACTCTCTGACACTCTGCCATCACTCAGGCATTACAATCAACTCAGAAAAATCTGCCTTGTCGCCATCGCAGCATGTTGTTTTTATAGGGGCAGAGTTAGACACTTCAACCACCACTCTAGGACTACCAACTGAGAGGGTTTTTCTCCTTCGCCAGCATGTCAATTCACTAGTGTCGAAGGACAGAGCACCAGCCACAGAAGTTTTAAAAGTATTGGGTTTGATGGCTGCAGCGATCTTGGCCATACCATTAGCAAGGATGCATATGCGGATTCTTCAATGGCTGCTGTTCACCCAGTGGTCCTATCAGGAACTTCCAATGAGTCATATGATTTTGATTACAGACTCTTGCAAGAGAGATCTCCAGTGGTGGTTGACGTCTCTTCATGTAACTATAGGACGTCCCTTTGTTCTACCCCACTCCAGTAGCCACTGTGACCATGGATGCTTCCCTGATAGGGTGGGGGGGGATTTTCAGGGAATGACCACCCAAGGCACATAGACAGAGCAAGAATCACACCTGCATATCAATGTCCTGGAGATGAGAGCAGTACTTCTGGCATTGCAGTACTTTCTGGACTCTATTCCTCTAGGGACGATTGCAATTCAGACAGACAACATGTCAGTAGTCTGGTATTTGAACAAGCAAGGCGGGACCAAGTCTTACCCCCTTTGCCGAGAAGCCCTCATAGTTTGGCAGTGGACTGTCTCTTCCCAGTGCTTTCTGTTGGCAATGCACATCCCAGGGAGATCCAACGTGATAACAGACAAACTGAGGAGGGCAATTCTGTTGCCACATGAGTTGTCCCTCAAACAAGAGATTGCGGACAGGATTTTCCACAAATAGGGCCAGACTTGCTGCAGTCTTTTTGCCAGTCATGTCAACACGAAATGCAGAATTCTACTTTGCCCTGATTCCCCCTCTGGGACAATCCCCGAGAGATGCACTCATACACGATTGGCCCCCAGGTCTCCTCTATGCATTCCCTCCAATCCCTCTTATAACCAGACTTCTATAGAAAGCAAGGTTGCTGAGAAGGACTATCATCCTCATAGCCCCACATTGGCCTTAGGAGATTTGGTTCCCATTCCTTCATCATCATCTATTGGAGGATCTTTGGATTCTGTACCTAGTTTCAGACCTTCTGACACATTCGTTGGGGGACCTCCATCCCTCATTGAAGTCAGTGAAGCTCACAGCTTGGCTGCTCCAGTTCCCATCATAGCCAGGCTTCATGATCTTTCTGATGAGACAAGACAGATCCTCTTGTCATCTCATAAGCCGTCCACCAGGAAACTATATCTTAGTAAGTGGAAGAGATTTTCCATATGGGCTTCTAAGCAGAACATTGATCCTTATCAAGCCTTTTTGCCGTCCATTTTAGAATTCTTGACTATGATTTTTAATGAAGGAGCTACAGCTGCTACAGTTCGGGTCCAGCTGGCTGCTATATCTAACTTTCATCTCGGAGTGGACGGGCTAAACATTAATGTCCTACAAGTTGTCCAAGGTCTTTCTCAAAGGACCTTCCATATGAGGCCTCCAGTGAAAACTCCTTATACTCCTTGGAATTTAAACTTTATGCTGTCTCGCATGATTCTTCCCCCATTTGAACCAGCATCATCTTGTGATCTCAAATGTTTATCATGGAAAACCATATTTCTGGTAGCTATTACTTCTGCCCACAGAGTGTCAGAACTTCAAGCCTTATCTATCAGCCCTCCTTATTTGATATTTCATGCTGATAGAGTATCTCTTAGGACAAACCCCTCCTTTTTACCCAAAGTTTGTTCTGAATCCAATATCAACCAAGCCATTGAGTTGCCAGTCTTCTTCCCTAACCATTCCAATAAACTTGAGTACATGCTGCACAAACTTGATGTTCACAGACAGCTCAGATATTATTTGGACAGAACAAACGATGTAAGAAAATCAGACCAGCTCTTTGTGTCTTTCTCTGAAGCCAGAATAGGTAGACCAGTGGTTAAAACAATGCTTTCAAAATGGCTATCTGAATGTATCACTTTTGTTTATTCAGCTGCTAATATGCCCTTACTACACAAGATTAAAGCTCATTCTACCAGAGCAGTTTCTACATCTTCTGTATTTCAAGCCAAATTACCCCTTGATAACATTTGTGCTGCAGCCACTTGGTCTAAACCTCATACCTTTATCACTCATTACAAAGTTGATAAGGCCTCCAGGGACAGGGCTTCCCTTGGGTCTACGGTCCTGAAGAATTTACTCCCATGAGCCACCTGAGATTCAGAATGCTAGGGAAGCTACCCATCAGTGAAGAATGAATGGCGAGATTGAACAACTTCACATTAAGAAGTTATGTACTCACCATAACGTTCCATGTGAGTTGTTCCATCTCGCCTTCATTCTTACGTCCCTCCCTCCATCCCCCACCTGGCTGATAGTTGACCTAGTGGCTGATCTCATCCTGGTTATTCAATCCTTCTTTCTCTTGGGAGAATAGTTCTCTCACAGGGATATGGTACATGCAGCAAACAAGATCTGAGATAATTCCAGCAGTGCATCATGGGATATGGGGCTTGGTCTCGAGCTACTGGTAAACCTTGAGCTTTGCTAACAGCCGTGTCGGAGCCAATGGTTCAGCTCCAAACCCATCAGTGAAGAATGAAGGCAAGATGGAACATCTCACATGGAACATTATGGTGAGTACATAACTTCTTATTGTCATTTTTTCAGTCTTTAACTTTTAGCATCTCCCCTTAGCTATATCATTTTCTCACCTACTAAATTTTCTTTTGCATGGTTTGCTGCTGCAAGTATAATGCTTATTATGACTGCTTTTTTCCCTTTTTTCTATCTTTGTTATATATTTTTCTTTCTTTTTTCAGTTCTAAACTATAGTTATATTTACTCCATGTACCTATACTTTAAGTTTTGTAAATATTAAATATTATTTATCTGTGAATGTTTTATTGTCTTTATGTTATATGGCCTAGGTCATGGCTGAAAATGGTCTTCAGACCAAATCACTTACCCAGTCAACAATCGTAAAATAAAATAAAAAATAAAGAGCAATTCAGCAGCAGTAAGAAAGGGTTTACTGTCAAAATGTGGAATGATACTTACACGAAACTGGAATGGATGAATGCATCTTTTCCAGTTTCCATAATGTTCTGAAAATGTTTGAATGCACATTACCAAATGGTAGTGTACATTCGCTAATGTGCATTCAATGTTCTGATAACAGATCACAGTACAGTGAGGATCAGGAAATTTACCTTTTTCCTCGCTGTAGTGCGATCTCGGAGTTGGAAAATATAATTTGCTGGGGGGGGGGTGCAGGGGCTTGCCCCTCTGCAAAACTGTGAACACTTGTTCTGTAGACATACAATTCATATGGCAGTTTCAGCACAATTGCCTGAGGGTCGTATATCACCTCCTGACAGTCTAAATTTGGTCAAATGTGGATTGTCATAGTGATGATTTTCAGCATTCCGTTAAATCGAATTGCCAAATTCAGAATGTCAGTTCGATCAAGTAAGTAGGTTTTTTTTTGGTTTTCAACTTTTTGATGGTAAACCATAAGAAAGGCATGTTTTCTCTCCATAACCATTTATTCAAGGTCTAAAAGGTATGTCTTTCCTGCAAATCAGCAATGGCCTGTAAGGTATCTTTCTCTGTAGAACCATTCAGCAATAGTCATAAAGGCATACCATCACCAGAGAAGCTTTGGACAGTGATTTCAAGGGTATATTTTATCTGCTTTCACTAGCAGACAGAAAGGCATGCTTTCTGTGCAGAACTATTTAGCAGTAGTATAAAAACCATATGCTTTCTGCATATATTTGAGATATGCATGCAAGGTAGTGATGAGGATCATAGCAACATAAAGAAAAAGTTAAAGTGCTAAAGGGACATGTCAGAAACCATTCTGGACATCATATATCATGGCTGCTGTTGCTGTTTCCAAACTGACTTGATGCTAAAGAAATACAAGAAAGAAACAGGTGCAAGTGAGTTAGAAAATTCCTGCACTGAAACTATGCGCCCAACTAAAGCAGCAGATTAACAGAAACATTTATTTACAAAAAAGCATAACAGGGATGTATATTTTCATAGAGAATGTAAATCACTGTCTAATTTTCATTATTTTATTTATAAAACACAGGTCTGTCTTTTACATGACATGTAATGGATTTGACATCAAGTATATTATGGTACCCCAACACCCCGACACACACACACACACACACACACACACACACACACACACACACACACACACACACACACACACACACACACACACCATGCAAAAGTAAACTTCTGAATAAGTTAGCTCACTCACATCTGCGTTGGAATATGTCTAGGAGTAAGAATTTGCACAATGTGTTTTAAAATAAATGGCTATTACACCTTTTGCAATGGATGCTCTGTGTAGCAGAAAATAGCTAACAGACTACAACCCTATAATTATTAATGTGTCTTCCCCCTACAGCTCATTGTAAAACCTAATGAGTTGCTTCAGGTCAAGAGGTCATGACCCTAGCATCATGTTTATATAACCCCAAAATTAGGATCATCTGAGTCACAATGTCTTGTGCAGGGAGTATTCAGCACAAAACAAACACTTACTGTGGGCTGCCTGATGTCTTCAATCCTCTTAGCCTACTGCAGGACACAAGATGGGGGAGGGTAGTGCTCAGAGTCCATTAGGATTTACTGTTACGGGGCATTACTAACACGACCAAGAAATACTTCAGCATGTGGCAATTCTTTTCATCTTTCTGAAACATACTAATAGCTAGTTTCACACTCCAGGCCAATGTTGCTCCCTTGTATGTGTCATGGTGTTGTGACAGCACTTTTTGGTTTACACACAGCTGAAATGGTTATATGGTAGTATCCTTACATCACCCCAATCAAAACTGCCTTGTTCTCCTAGGGATCCCAGTGTCATCACAAGTCATTTATCGTGTTTTGTATTTTGAAGTTACAGATACCTTTAATTGGAATACAGCTATGATTACAATTGCCTATATTTTCTTTTATATGCTGAAATTCACACACAAACAGAAGGAAAGCAATAATTCAGACAATTCAGACACCTCTGTAAAGAAAGTATGGCCAACACTGAACTTGTCAGATGTTTCTCAAAATGTCTATGGGCTGACTGGTGCAAACAACACTAGGAGGAAGTTTTCCTGTTTAGAAAGCACTGGTTGTACAACTTATTTAAGAGATCACACATCTGAAGTGTTATAACTTAACTGGATAGAAAAGAAAATATCTAAGTCAGGTAGAATGGGAGGCACATAAGTGTGCACCCCTCATATGATATGGGTTCTGGTTTGACTTGCAGGTTTGTTATTTTTGTGTGTTCAAAACCAAGACACCTTATTGCACTAATACTTAGCTTTAATACCTTGACATATGCCTTCTAGGGGTATAACTTTTAGTGCAATGAACTGTCTTAGTTTTGAATGCAGAAAGTTTTTTATTTATTTATTTATTTATTTATTTTTATTTATTAGTTAATTTGTGCACTAATAATGCTTTTATTCATCAGTCATTAACTTTATTTATTGCTGTTATCTGCATTTTTCTGTAAATATGATGATGATGATGATAATGATGTCATATTGTTAATTAATGTGGTCAGCTAGAAGCACCTCCAAAACTGGACATGTGCACAGTGACGTATACCATTGTCTGCTTCCCAGAAGTGATTTATTTCCCCACACATATTCATGTGGATCTAGGATGCTTACTTAAACTTGACCTAAATTCATTTGATTGAAAGTACTTCTGATCAAAAAACTGTAATGAAAGTCTGTTTGATGAAATGTTTTTCAAAGTCTGATTTTCTTTGGGGGAGGGGAGTTGTTGCTTTCATATCACCAGGCAGAGGACTGTGATTCCTGCAGTGCTCCTTCGTTTGATATAAATAAATTTGGAGTCAGTACATTTTGAGGATAAGAAGATATCCCCCCTTGCTGTAACTGCCTTAGGGTAAAGACACAGCCTTTTTCAATGAAATGGTCCAAAAGCTACAATTTGACAAAACTAACTCAAATGCTTAGATTCAGTACCAGAAATTAAATCTAAAAGACCTATCCTCACCATGTCACACATAAACAAACTGCTAAGCTGATGCAGAGGCTGTCACATTCTTATAATAAGAAAATCATTTAACTTTAGCATTTCTCTTAGTGATTCCAAGGCTTACCTATCTGACCCAGAAGCATGTAACCCTTATGAATGTCTAAGAGGCTATTCCCATAGCAGCACGTTCAGTAATATTGAGAGTTATGCACATTCAGAGAGTACCCTGGGCCATCATCCTACAGCTAGTGATTTTGTGTCACCAAAACGTTTCTTCCCTCACTGCCTTAGGAAGGATGCTGACAACAGAGACATGAGTGCCTTTCTGCTTGGCTGCTACAAGCTCAGGTGTTCCTCCGTCATTCTCAGATTTACACCTCTGCCAACAGGACATGCAGTGATCAATGAACAAACACAAACTCAGACTGCTACCACAGCTCAGCTGGCTGAAATGGTTATATGGTAGTATTCTTACATCACCCCAATCAAAACTGCCTTGTTCTCCTAGGGATCCCAGTGTCATCACAAGTCATTTATCGTGTTTTGTATTTTGAAGTTACAGATACCTTTAACTGGAATATAGCTATGATTACAATTGCCTATATTTTCTTTTATATGCTGAAATTCACACACAAACAGAAGGAAAGCAGTAATTTAGACAATTCAGACACCTCTGTAAAGAAAGTATGGCCAACACTGAACTTGTCAGATGTTTCTCAAAATGTCTATGGGCTGTCTGGTGCAAACAACACTAGGAGGAAGTTTTCCTGTTTAGAAAGCACTGGTTGTACAACTTATTTAAGAGATCACACATCTGAAGTGTTATAACTTAACTGGATAGAAAAGAAAATATCTAAGTCAGGTAGAATGGGAAGCACATAAGTGTGCACCCCTCATATGATATGGGTTCTGGTTTGACTTGCAGGTTTGTTATTTTTGTGTGTTCAAAACCAAGACACCTTATTGCACTAATACTTAGCTTTAATACCTTGACATATGCCTTCTAGGAGTATAACTTTTAGTGCAATGAACTGTCTTAGTTTTGAATGCAGAAAGTTTATTTATTTATTTATTTTTATTTATTAGTTAATTTGTGCAATAATAATGCTTTTATTCATCAGTCATTAACTTTATTTATTGCTATTATCTGCATTTTTCTGTAAACATGATGATGATGATGATAATGATGTCATATTGTTAATTAATGTGGTCAGCTAGAAGCACCTCCAAAACTGGACATGTGCACAGTGATGTATACCATTGTCTGCTTCCCAGAAGTGATTTATTTCCCCACACATATTCATGTGGATCTAGGATGCTTACTTAAACTTGACCTAAATTCATTTGACTGAAAGTACTTCTGATCAAAAAACTGTAATGAAAGTCTGTTTGATGAAATGTTTTTCAACGTCTGATTTTCTTTGGGGGAGGGGAGTTGTTGCTTTCATATCACCAGGCAGAGGACTGTGATTCCTGCAGTGCTCCTTCATTTGATATAAATAAATTTGGAGACAGTACATATTGAGGATAAGAAGATATCCCCCTTGCTGTAACTGCCTTAGGGTAAAGACACAGCCTTTTTCAATGAAATGGTCCAAAAGCTACCATTTGACAAAACTAGCTCAAATGCTTAGATTCAGTACCAGAAATTAAATCTAAAAGGCCTATCCTCACCATGTCACACATAAACAAACTACTAAGCTGATGCGGTGGCTCTCACAGTCTTATAATAAGAAAATCATTTAACTTTAGCGTTTCTCTTAGTGATTCCAAGGCTTACCTATCTGACCCAGAAGCATGTAACCCTTATGAATGTCTAAGAGGCTATTCCCATAGCAGCACGTTCAGTAATGTTGAGAGTTATGCACATTCAGAGAGTACCCTGGGCCATCATCCTACAGCTAGTGATTTTGTGTCACCAAAACGTTTCTTCCCTCACTGCCTTAGGAAGGATGCTGACAACAGAGACATGAGTGCCTTTCTGCTTGGCTGCTACAAGCTCAGGTATTCCTCCGTCATTCTCAGATTTACACCTCTGCCAACAGGACATGCAGTGATCAATGAACAAACACAAATTCAGACTGCTACCACAGCTCAGCTGGCATAATACTGATATAAATAAATAAGTCAATAAATATGTAATATCCCTTCACTTCCTCTGTTACTCAGACTCATCCAGAATTATACTTTCTGCTCTTGCACACAAGCACACACGCACACACGCACACACACACACACACACACACACACACACACACACACACACACACACACACACACAGAAGCCAAGGTTGTTAAATCACTTGCTTGATGTTTCAGAGTATATATAGGGGTTTCCTTAGACTTAAACATGGCTGTAAATATATGGAATAGCAATCTTTAAGTAATGACTATAAACAGTCTAAATGAATGTTAATTAAAACTGTAGACGTTTTCTGCTGTCCAGTTTCTGGAAATGTGACAGTTATATGATAGGAAGCAGGCTAAATGTGTCATATTCTGTCTCTCAACTAAATGAGTAGAGAACTTGTATAGTCTACATATATTCATTTTATATAATTGTTACTTCAACTGCTATGTTAGTTTCATTTTACTTTGTGTTTCTGACAAAATGTTTTCCAAGTGATCTGTCAAACAGTACCCATCTATAGTAAAAAAACAAGAGTACTAAGGATTAGTCCAGATAAAGTCACTTTCGTTTGCAGATCTAGGAGACTGTCTGATAGCCTACCTGTGGGAGGAATAAAGACACCTTGTTGAAGTTTCCAATAGTATATTCAGTTAAGTAGGTAGATGAACAAAAGCACTCTTCCATCCACCTACTTAACTGAATAAACTACTGGAAACTTCAACAAGGTATCTTTATTCCTCCCACAGGGAAGGTATCAGAAAGAGACTCCTAGATCTGCTAGCTAATGTGATTTCATCTGGACTAATCCTTTATACTCTCTTACTTGCTAGACCTGTCACCCTCTGGGTCACAGGTGGGATACCAGACTTCATTCAAGCCCTCTGGATTACCTCTGTCACTTATAGTAAAGAATGAAGAGAAAATGCCAGCTTTTAGAAGTCTACATTTACATATTTATAACTCATTAAGTGGAATATTTGATTTTCTAAAGCGTTCTCAGTGAGTGAAAAGGCTTTTTGAATTTTATATTTGAATCTGCAAGTTAAATGGTATTTGTCTTATTAGAAATCCATTTATCCATTACTTCCCACTGAATCCATTTCAGCATCATGGAGAGCTTGAGCCTATCCCAGCAATCAATGGATGCTAGACAAGCACAGAATAGACACATTCATGTACAACACACAAAAATGCATGCACGCACATACATGCATGTGCACACAAACACACACCCACACACACAAACACACACACACACACACACACACACACACACACACACACACACCTGTATAAGGGCATTCTGGAACCTCATCAGTCCACTTGCTGCATGCCTAAGCTGTGGGAGAAAATCAATGGACCCAGCAAGACCCATAAGGACACAGGGTAAAACATGCAAACTTCAAAACAGAAATCACCCAGTCTGGGAACCAAACTACTGCACCCGGTGATGTAGATGCACTGACCATTATACTGCACTCCACTCTATTTTTTTATTCCTAATACCTAAGGAGGTGACAGCTTGATTTATATTTTGTTTCTGTGATACTGATTCAAAGGGCATACATTCAAATTATTTTAGAAATGAAAAAAGGAATTCATTCAAAGACAACTTCTAAGTTATATTTCACATGATGGACAAAGCTTCTCCAACACCTTTCTTAATATATACGCCTTTATTTAGTATATTCAATTCTGAGGTCCTTGTGCTTCAAGACAAGGGTGTAGATAGAAATTTACATTTTGTACTCAAACTTAATGTTACTGCCCCCACCACTCATCTATCAATCCTGAAAATGCTACCTCCAGACATACAGGAAGGGGATACAATATTTTCAAATGTTACCATTTATATCAATAAAAGGTATTTTAGAGGTATATTCATTTCACACAAGCACTCTTTCTATAGCTCTGTACTGTAAATATTTGTTTACACAGTTCTGAACATTCTGTGTTTTTTTTTTTTTTTTTGAGTACTGAAATTTCCAAGAGATGCTCAGAAAAAAATACACTCATTTGAGTGCACTGAGTATGACTAGCTATTCCTTTACTTCAATAAAGGTGAAGTGCCTCACATTCAATGAATCCTAATTCAGTGCATTTTGCATTTTTGCACTCAAGCCCTTGTTCCTGCTGACCAAAACATAAGGACACTGAGGTAGTGGTGGTTTGAATTAATGATCAAATTATTAAGGTTTTGTAGTTCTGCTAATATTGTTATTATCTTCAGCTTTCTAGGTTTTGTGGTTCTGCTTATATTGTTATTTATCTTCAGCTTTCTGTTTTGCAGAATGTATGTTTCATGTCCTGTTATCTTTAGTTTTTCAGTCCTGGAATCTCAGTTCCTACTCATGAACCAAGATTGTTAACTGACATTTTCTGTCAAAGTATATAGAGTTTTACACCCCATAGCCTTGCACCCAAACTTATCAGTTATATGATGCTGAATTACTGATAATAACATCACAATGTCATTCAATTAAGTTGCTAAAGGGGTGTCACACTATAACTTCTCTATTCAGAACCATCATATTAAGCAAATTTTATGCTCAAAGACAAACAGGTACAAAGCAGCTTCCGAAGCAAGTGCAGAATCCTAAATGCCTACAAAGTCATATGGTACTGCCAACAGCAGCCTTTTCTGGCTGGGCATATGGCACTGTTCTTTTGTTCTGTCAGCAGGTCATACAGGAGAAGCATGATACTGTTTCTTGTAAAATTAATATTAAATGAAAAGCAAAAAGTGATATTATGAAACAAAATAAATCAATAGAGTTGGCATACCTATTCGTAAAGGTGAGATTTGGATGCAGTCCTGCTGCACTGGCATTGTCTTTGTGGTGGCTAATTGAGGATTTATCTCTCTGGGGATGTTGTTTGCCTTCTATGGATGGCAGGTCACTCTGTGAGACAGTTCCTCAGGGCTACCTGAATAACCACTGCAGCACTAGTGACGACTATATCATGCATCTCTGCAAATGTGGCCATACTTTCTGTTAGTGCCTTGATTTCTAGATATAGAAATAAAAACAGTCTAGTAGGAATACATTAACACACACTGGCACAGAGATGACAGTAATGGCATAACCTTTTCTTCTGACAAGAGTAGAATCAGCAGACCTAGGGACTTGAATGACCCACACAATGCATACGACAAAGACTGCAGAACTAGAATGATTATTCCTAGAAAAGACAATGAAAAGATTGGGAAACTTCACAATATGACATGCTCACTAACAAGAATAACAATAAGGATCAAAAAGCTAAATCAAAGGAAAGATAAAACTATTTCTTGCAATGCACCTGGTACCTTTTTCAGGTTTCATGGCCTGTTTCACTGTTACCTTTTTCATTGTCAGCATAGCTGACAATAAAACAAACATTCATGACCTTGCATTCAAAAAAATCCCTTCCCAACAAAGATTGTTTTTAATAGATTGTCCAATTTGCCCCCTCCCCAGTGTTTCCATAGTAACTCCTGATGTATTGGCCTATTGATCTGTGAGTGGGTAAGTGTCCAGCCTGGAGTCTGCTGTGTTGCTGCATTTTTCTTTTTAACTCTAGGCTGAAATCAATATCAGACTCTGTTTACTATAGAAAGCCCATTTTATTTTTTTTTTCAAAATACCCCAATGTTCTTGAATTCTGAGCACAGCTAGTGAGTATTGGAAACCTGGTATCACCCCAACTACCACTTTGCACCAGTGCACATAAATATTCCTGCCCTGTTGGTTTTCCATGCACTTATGATCAGGAAGACATTTTAGAAAACCTACAACATGCTGAAGAAAGGCACAAGTAGTTTCACGGTCTTGAGAGGTGACAATAGCAACACTGATACAGATAGGTGGGAGGTTGGTATAATGGTTAAGGTGTTTACCTTAAAGACACAAGGTTAAGGTTGCTACAGAGGAACACTTCTCATTTTAATGCTGTCTGATAGTGCATACCTAAACCCAGAATCCTCACAATCAGTTTCATTATTTCTAGTTTCCTCCAGTGTACGTGTCATTTTGATGAATATACCCAGTTTTTAAAAATAATGACATGTCGCTACATCTTAATAGTGTGGCTATTATGAGACACATTAACAGTGCCTGAAATACGTGTCATAATAGAACTACTTAGTGCATGGATGGCATTCAGATTTATTTTTGCCCAGCTTCATTTATTCAAAAGCTTGTGGGTCTGATTGCACCTATGCACAGATATCATGTCTGTAGTCAAGCATATTCCACATATACAAGAATAAATTTACTTTAAGAGTATCAGTTTGCCATAGCAGGCAGTAAGTGCATCACCATCAGATAATTTATATAATTGCACTTTTAATTTGCACAGTGTACAAGTCCATTCAGCAAGACACATATTGATTTTTCTCAAATGCTTACTGTAACAATGATACATAAAATTTGCAGCATCAAACAGGTTACACATGGAAACAAGATATATAAATGAATTAAAAACTGTACGAGTGAGCTATAAAGATGGTTGCTGTCTAAACTAAATTGATATATGTACTTATAATACTGTTAGCTACATCATAATGGAAAAAAATAGGATGTGTGCCACATTGCTGTATCTTCAGTTGCTTAGTTAAGATATTTACTATATATAGAAAAGACAGGCATGATGGGGGAGGGGTTTGCAACATGGGAGCTTAGTGTACAAATCTGAAATTCTGACAATGCTCACAGAATATATTGTTTGGTTTATCATATATTGCTTTCGATATATATGAAGAACAGCTGTATTAATAATAAACTGCAGTATAATTAATTAAAAATGTCTGCCTTGTTAACTTTGCCTTTTATGTACATACATACCCCAGGTTTTAGACAGAGCATGCAAACAATTAATACATTCGAAGAATAAATTTATAGAAAGTGAAGTGAAATACAAGCATGACAATTTCAGGTATAGAAACAATAACAGATGATCTTTCAAAAATGCCCTTGCTTGACTTGATTAGCGCAAATGTGGTCATGGGTCCAATTTGAAGTGTTATGTGGCATTTTGCACCCTTCATCAATCATTGAAGCAATTACTGGTATTACTCCCCAAGGGCTGTATCTACTGCAGAAAAGACCAAATATCTTAACTGCACTATGGTTGTGCAATATATGGATGCAACTCAGTTAAAGGTTTCATTTTTCACATTATAGATTTGATAAAGATACACCAAATATCTTTATAGCTGTTCAGGCTGAACAAGGAGAGGGTCATGGTGAGCAGCCTGTCGGGCGCTAGGATCCGCCACATAACACAAGCACTCAGGTCACTCCAAGGCAAGTACAAATATGACTTAGTCATTGTCCATGCTGGTGTGAATGACCTGAGACGTACCTCCCTGGACTACATGAAAAGAGACATAAAGGAGTTCTCCGAGCATGTAGCCCAGGCCGGTATAACCCTGACCTTGAGTAGCATCTTACCCTCACCAAGAATGATGCCACAATATGAAGACAAGATGATCAATTTCAACAATTGGCTTAAGTACTGGTGTCATTCAAAGGGGATCCAATGCCTGTCAGCTTGGGATGATATGCTCGACAAGCCACGATGCTTCGCTAGGGATGGCTTGCACCTGTCACCCCTGGGCTTTCGGATATTGGCAAAGGCTCTTGCTACCCCCATAGTGCCTTTTTTAGGCAAGGTTCAAAAGACAAACCCACCTCCATAGGTATCACAAGGGACAAGAAACTAAGAGTAATGCTACTCAACGCCAGACGTCTAAACCTCAAGATGCACGCACTCGAAACTCTCCTTAGCATGGAGAACATCGATATCTGTGCAGTAACAGAAACCTGACTCAGGGCTCCCGAGAGCACCCCAGCACTACCAGGTTATACCTCATACCATGCTTTTCGGCCCCAAAACTTGGACTGAACCACAAAACGAGGGGGAGTATCGATATTCATCAAAGATACCCACACCTCCAGGTTGGTGGCAAAGCACGAAGCATCAGAGACTATTCATGTGCAACTAACAGTGGGTAAAACTGCCTTCCAGTTATAGCCTGCTACAGACCACCCTCCCAAACTCAGGAACCCCACTCGGCCTTTCTGAGAACACTGGAAAATATGAAGGTCTCTCCAAACACCATTATATTGGACGACTTCAACTACCCAAACATAGACTGGGAGCATTACTCTAGCTCCAACACCCTAGCCCAAAGGTTCCTAGAATTTATAAATTCAAATGCTATGGAACAACTTGTTACCACTCCGACAAGAGGGGAAAACATACTGGACCTGATCATCACCAACATGGGGACTCTATGCTCCAGACCAGAAGTGTATCCCTCACTGGTAAGATCAGACCATAAACTAATCTCACTGGATATTCACATCCCGACCCCACCCCCTGCCCAGAAAACCACAGTGAAAAACTTCTCTAAAGCAAATTTCACACTCCTCAAAACTGAGGTGGAATCCTTCAAAGCCCCCGGGCCTGTGAAAAATACGGCCCAGACTGCAGAAGCCTTTATAAACGCATTCTATGAACACCTTCAGGAATGCATGAATCATGCAATCTCAAATAAAACCAAGACCCAATCCTCCAAAGGCAGACGTCCTGTCTGGTGGACCCCAGCCATAAACAAACTATGCAATAGAAGGAGGAAGCTACTAAATGATAGAGCAAAATCCCAAAAAGGGAAGGCATCACTGATCAGTATTAGCAAAAAACTACGGGCACTCATAAAATTGTCTAAGGCCCGCTTCGAGAGAAAAATTGCACAGGACACTAAGGATAATCACAAGGCTTTCTTTAGTTATGTTAGGAACCTGGGTGGTAATTCCCAGATATGCTCAGAATTAGTCCAAAATGACAAAAAATACACTGAACCCACAGACATTGCCAACATCCTAGCTGACAGGTTCAGCGCAAACTCCCCCCCCACACCAAAAGGGCAAATATCTATCCCAGCAGAGTGCTGCCCCCCTGACATCTCAGATGCTCAGGTAAGAGCCGCCCTCTCCAAAGCAAAAAACACAGCATCAATGGGACCAGACGGTGTCCCGGGCTGCGTGCTACATGAACTCCAAGAAGAGCTAAACCCAAACATAAAACTACTGTTCAATCTCAGCCTTACTACAGGATATGTGCTCAAAGAGTGGCGTACAGCAACAGTGGTACCTCTCCATAAAGGTGGTGCCTCAACGGATCCTGGAAACTATCGCCCCATAAGCCTGACTAGCTTGGTCTGCAAAGCTATGGAAAGGATCATCATGGACCTCATAAATAAAGATACTGGGGACCTACAGACACTGGATCCTACCCAGTTCGGCTTTGTTAAGGGCAGATCCTGCCTCTTAAACCTGGTTGATTTCTTTGAAACAGTCACCAAGGCCATTGACGAGGGAAGGTGGTCCACACAGCCTACCTGGACCTCGCAAAAGCCTTCGATACAATACCCCACTTGGGCATTATAGATAAGCTCACCAGCTTAAATATAAACCCTATGTCACTAGATGGATTGCAAACTGGCTCAAGGACAGAACCCACATGGTTAGAATTGCTGGAGCCATGTCAGACTCCAAACCAGTTACAAGTGGTGTCCCACAAGGCTCAGTCCTGGGACCTCTCTTGTTCGGTATATATTTCTCGGAGGTACAGGCCAACACAGAAGGACTGTGGCTGACCAAGTTCGCAGATGACTGCAAACTGGGTGCCATAATCGACTCTCCAGCTGACACAAGCATCCTCCAAAAGGGCCTCATAGAAACAGACAACTGGTGCCAGAGTCATGGCCTCAAGCCAAATGCCAAAAAGTGTATAGTCATCCCCTTTGGCAAAAACAAAGTGCCCACAAATTACCACATAGGTGGTAATCCATTAAATACAGAAGAAGTAATAAGGGACCTGGGGACCCAAGTTGATAGCAATCTCTCATTTGACAACCACGTGGCCAAAGTGGTTAGAAAAACATTTTATATATCCCACCTAATCATGAAGGGATTCACATCTAGATCAGGGGAGGTCATCGTGCCTCTTTACTCATCCCTCATCAGGCCCATAATTGAGTACAATGCCCCTTTTGGGATGTACCTTACCAGGCACCTGCAGCAACTGGAAAGACCCCAAAAGTACCTCACCAAGAGGATCAAAGGGCTCAAACAGATGCCGTATGCTGCCCGGTTAAAGAAACTCCAGCTCTACTAAGTGGCATACCGTCTGTTCAGAGGCGATCTGTGCCTGACGTATAAAGCCATGTCCAACCCGGAATTAATGGACATGCTGCACCTCAGAAAATCCAAATCCCATCGAGCTACGCACTCGAGAGACTTGAACCTCAGCACTGAAATAAATAGGACATGCTGGAGGCACAGATTCATAACCCAGAGGCTCCCTTCACTCTGGAATAAAATCCCAGTCCAGGTTAGGCAGAGTCCCTCATTGACTCTCTTCAAGAGGAATCTTGATGAGTGGATGGGAGATCGTAGGTTTACCCCGGGTATCACTTCTGTGTCACTGTTAGACAGAGGCACAGCATACTAACCTCGAAAAAGGGCATAGCAAAATAAATTTAAAATGGGTGGCGAAAGCCAAACACATTCTGGCTAGGCTTATAAATGCCCTAGGGCAGATAGCCTAGTATGAACCTATGAACCTATGTTCACAGGCTACTCCCAAGATCCCATAATTGTCACTGTGTCTTAACCACATGCCTTGTATCATGTCTGGACTGTCTGTGTTATTTACTCTCCAAAGTTGAACAAATCATATGTTTGGTGACCATAGAATAGATTAATTCTCTGGCTTTGCTTTCTAATCCAGGAATGCCACTGCACCATTAAGTCTTTCATTAAAATGGTCATGCCGCCCACCACTACTACTTACACTTTTGCAGTGGCCCTCTGATTTGCTTCACACTGTTCACCTCAACAGCCTTTGAAAACTCTCATTAGTCACTGGTCTCTGAAGGTTTACCTTGCTGCACCCCCCCCCCATTACATTTTCTTCTGGTCTTGCATAATGCCTACACCCTTCTCCAAGCACACCTCCAGACACATGCCTCTTTCAAGTAAACTTGCATAGCTTAAACAATATCTTCAACTTCTGGAATTGTTTGCTTATGGCTCAAACTCCTGAAAGCAGTCCTGCACTAGACAACACTATACAATCTGTTGAACCTGACTTGTGATAATGTCACTCCATTGACCACAACAGGCATCAAATCCAGTGGCCCTTCATGGATGATGACAACTTTACTCATATAAAAGCCGCAGAAGGTCAGTCTCTGGTACAAAGTGACAAGCAATAGTAAATACATTACAATAAAACAAACGGCTTTAAACCATTTCCGGTGCCTAGTCCAACCTGTTTAAGTGCTTCAGCTTGTGATTGTCCTCTTAATACAAATAACTTCAAGAGGAAAACCATGTTACAGCCTCAGACCTCTCATTTTGCAGCTAGTGAGTTCTGTATGTCTAAATATATCCTTGTAGTTGTTGACATTAATAAGACATGCCCGATTTAAGATTACTGCGACTAAATGTGTTTGACCCACTTTCATTTTCTTCACCTCCCTTTCTGTTTCAGAGTCCCCATATCCCATATAGCTAGACAGAACTTACATTCTCAAACCTCTTGTAAACTTGTTACAGCCACATGTCACTCTACATCTTGTTGTTTCTCATAAGTACTGAATACTTTTTTTCATTTACTAATATACTAATGCCTGCATCCACAATAGGGAGTACCAAACCTCTCAACCTTTTAGAGCAAGAAATCTGAACACAGCCATAAATAAAGGGGGACAAAGGCCCAAAAGTAGGGATACTTTTTAAATATTGCTCTTACAAACCTAGAAAGTTTATAGAATAACAGGTTTTGCATTAGCATGAATTCTATTAAGGATATGAAGTCTGAAACTCAAATGTCTGTCATTATTTTCTACCTTCAACTCTCAATGATTTACCAGTGATTTGCCAGAAAACCACAATTTTAAAAGAAACAGACCAAAAATATGAGGCAAAAATCTGGTCATTCTGTGAAAATCTGTACATCTGAGAGATATGGGGAGTATTCCTTACCTGAAGAAATGCAGTCATTGTCACCAGTCTTAAGATATGTAATTATATCCTCCCAGATAATTACAAACGAATTACCATCTTTCTTCCCTTAGCACAGATTTGACTGTAAAAGCCTAACTATTCTATGTTCAAATCCTAATAATTCATAGTCATCCAAAGAACCATACCTGACTCACTGACATATTACATTTCAATTTAATCTTGATATGATCATTTGTTAACCTGGAAAGTGAAATGTTCCATTACAGCTCCTTTTCAGCAATGACAAGGACCATACAAGCAAGGGTAAATGCAAAATGGGGTGAATATACAAACTCCATATACTCAGTAACTGGAGATCAAGACTGACCTTTGACAGTGTGAAATATAATCACCAGCCATCATGCAAGTGAATTCCTATCTCGGTGAACTGCACGCACACACACACACACACACACATACACACACACACACACACACACACACACACACACACACACACACACACACACACCTCTACTGCAGCATGCTATGAGCAGCATGGATTTTGTCATTGTCATACCTTTAATAATGTTCTTAATAATGTCCCTAATCTCAACCCTACACCTTTATTTATGTTATTTTGCTTTTGTTTACCAGGATTCTCCACCTGGGTTTAGTCAAAACCCCATTTCAGCTGAGGCCCAGGGGGAGAAGCTCCAACATATTACAAACATGTTAAACAGATATTCAGTAACATACATGAACAGAGATTAAGTAATGAACAGAGATTAAGTAATATACCTTACATGCACTTGCTAATCAGATGACATTCATATGAAAACAGAGGAAACTATTACAGTATAAAACATAGTTATGCATCAGTGGATGTTGAAGATTAAGCATCTGAAGACATATTAGTGAGCTTTTCAAATGGATAATAGATAATATGTTATTAGTACTTAGAAATTAAAAAAAAAACATGGGGGTGATGGAAGGAACTACTGTAGGTAGGGCAGAAAATGTGCAGTATAATGCAGGTTCAGAGACAATTATGTATATAGCTGTCATTAGATTTAGGTATAGAGATGGGGTCGGTCAGCATCACAAAATGACATATACAGCTGGGCGGTGCTAGAAAGTTATTCAAGTATTGGTGAAGACTGGTTATGGGCCATATGACTCCAAATGAAGAGAAATGGTTTGACAATATAGCAAGCAGATCTTATGAAAAATCTTTCCCTAACACTATCACTAAACAAGATACACGCACATGCACAAACACACACACACACACACACACACACACACACACACACACACACACACACACACACACACACACACACACACACATTGCACATACTGCAGCACACACTCACAACCCTTCTCTAGCCCTTCCTCTAACCCTAACTCACAAATACACATACAAAATATCACCCCAGTGCAGGAACTCTCAATATATCTGAACATTTCTGCATAAAAATACCATCTTGCTTATTGTAACCACACACATTTGATCTTTCAACACATGCACGCACACACACACACACACACACACACACACATATATATATATATATATATATATATATATATATATATAGGTCACCTACAGAACACCGACAGCCCAAATCACTGTCACCCATATTGCCAACGCCATATGGTCGACACTCACAATATCGACAGTGCCAGAAATTCATAAAAAAGGAAAATAAAATGTCCTTTTTTGTGCTAGCAGGGGGGGGGCTACACCCCCTCACCCCCACATCCCCCCGTACCTTTAATATACTAACTCCAAGATCGCACTACAATGCAAGAATGGAAATGTTTCCATTTCGCACTATTGGGGGATAGCGTTACCCCATTGTCTATATTCTGAACGTTGACCATATGACATTGGCCATATGGGTGTTGGCGTTGTGAGCTGTCAGCGTTCTGTATGGGATTTATATAGATATATATATATATATATATATATATATATATATAAGCATGCATATTGGTTATGGAAAGTATGCATGTGCCCTTAATGTGTGCTCACAATGACTATTGTGGTAGGGAGTATGGAATGTTAGGATATTCTCACAGCAATTAGCTGAATCACAAGGCCTTTCTTGCCATGTACATAGTATAAAATGGAGCAAACTGCAGAGCTAAAATCAGGAAGTTTGTTCTTTACTTAGTAGATCATCAGAATGAATACTTGAAAGCATAGCATGGCATAAAAGAGCACCCAGTTGGACCTGACCTGCGGTGTATAAACTGCGGTATATATAACCTGAGTAAATAACCTGTTTCTTACAACTGAAAGCTGGGCACAGGAAAAGCCTGCGGCTTTGGACTTTCATTTTGGTTAAAAAACAGCCTGTGTCCTGGAAGATCTGTATACACTTAGCATTGTTGTGAAGGTACTGTTTGGTTAATTTTGAAACTGCAAAGCCAGCTGGCTACTATTTTAGTTTACAGATTACTGAATAAACCTGTACTTTTATGTACTGTCCTACCTCCGATGACTTTTTGTAACTTATACTAGTGCTACATGCATGGGAATTTGACTAGAGTCTTGCCAAGATTTAGTTCCTTTACAGAACCTCTACTGTCAAGAGTAAACTATATTTGGGCTACAAATTCCTATACCTCTGTGAGTGTTGTTTTTTTAGGCATCATTAACTGATATCTGTAATCACGGAGGAATTACTGGGGAAGATTCCGGAATCACAAGGAGGAACTGACCAGAAGCTGTTACAGCTACAACAGCTGATTATGCTGGTCAGCACAGATGTCAATCCTGTGACTGTGCTGCCTTTGAAGAAATTAGCCAGGAAGGATGATCTTGAATCATATTTGGTGTCATATGAATGCTATACTGCCTCATAAAAATCAAGTCAAGCAGACTGGATGAGAATCTTGTCATCCGAGCTGGCAGAAATGTTACTGAACATTCACATGGATATAGATGAGAATGATTGTATGCACTATGATAAACTTAAAAAAGAGCTATTAGTGGGGGCTGATGTAACCACTAAGCTACAAGCAATAAAATGTTATAACTTGATTTTTAAGGTACATAAACTGGTAAGTCAAAGCGGCATGACTTAAAACATATTTAAAGCTCCAACTTGAACCTGATAGCAATGGTAAAAACACAATGCTTAAAAATTTGTCTGTTACTATGACTGAAACTGCAGTAAACAATGTACCTTATTCAGAAAAACAAAAACTTGCAAGTAATGTGTTAATTTGTTATACATGTGGAGAGGGGATCACATCACTGTATTCTGTGTTTCTAACACTGAAGATAATGTTTCAGACAAAATGTAAAAACTCTTAAGCATGCTTTAGATGTGGTAGCTCCTATGGAGTGTGATAGGACTGGACTTAGCTAACTGACCCAGTTATGTGTCACTGTGTTGCAACTAAGTAGCAACATGTGTTGTATTTTAGGAAGCCTGGAGTTGTAAGCCTGCTAGATTCTGGAAGCATGATTTCTCTTGTCAAACTTTCCACAGTGTGTAAAAATACAATTACAAACAATCAAAAAGCTGCGATAATGTGCATTTATGGTGAAAGAATATTCCCTTACATATTTGGAAATTCAGAAAGTTCTGGAAAACTGTTGCATTTTGTGATTGCAACTCCTGTTTCATTTCATGATGTAATAATATAAAAAAACTTTCCCTGTTTTAAAGCACTATGAAAAATATGGGAGGAGGGAGGATCTATAGGCACAGTCTGGCAAACTGATACATGCATTCAGTAGAATGAGTGTAGAGCAAGGTCGTGACATGCTCACAGAAATTTGGAATTAAAAGCAGAATTAGGGAGTTGGTATAGAAACTACAAAATTAGTCAGAATTTGGTTGTGATTAGACAATATAAAGTATTCCATCTGTTAATGGAAGCATGCTGCAAAGATAGAAAAAGAGAAACTAAAAACTGCAGCAAATGTCAGTATAGAAATTAAACAGGAACTGATAGGAACTTTCAAAGTAAAAATCAGTACAGGAAATAATTCAGCACAGAGACTTACAAGAGGCATTATCACAGAAATAGAGACAAACATAGAAAAATAAAGACATTTGATTGAGGACCATTACAACACAGCAAGTGCAGCAATGAGATAAGCAAGAGAAGAAAAGATTTCTTATGCTATTACTGCTAGCATAAACAAAGAATGCAACTTGAAGTCGACACAAAGCAGCAGGAATCTGAGAACCAAGAAAAGAGTAAAAATAATGATAACGTTTTATTTAGATGTACCTGTTACAGTGGGTCTGCGTCACTTCAGCAACATGACAGTTCAGCAAATGACATTTCATTGGAAATGCCATTCATCGAAATCATCTCTTGTAACCCCCCCCCCCCCCGCTAATTATATATACCAACTCCGAGATTGCATTACAGTGAGGAAAGGACAAATTTCCCCATCTTCACTGTACCAAGATCTCAGTATGAACAGTTTGATGAATGGCGTGTTCGATGTAATTGAACCAAAAATGCTGTTCGCTGAACTGAATTTTCACTGAAGTGACATGGACCTGTTACAGTAAAAGGGCAACATAAGGAAGGAAAAGGAAGTGAAAGGAAGGTATAAATTCAAATTAAGGTGCAAGGAGATCAACATAAAAAAAAAGGTGCACTCAAGGGTCCTGGACAGATAGCAGAGAAAGTAAAGTAGGTGGCTTTTGCTAAGCACTACCTTCTGCAGGGGATGACACAAAAGAAGTTCCAATACCAGTATTTTAGGGGAATAAGTTAGACCTTCCACCTCCAGGAAGGTTACTGAAGAAAGCAATCCTGTGTTAGCAGACTTACAGGTAAGCCACATAAACTTTAAAAAGGCACAAGGGGAAAATAATACTTTAAAGTATCATAAAACAGAATATAACTAAGGTTGTAGAGGAAGATAGTGAAAAGGATGGCCCCATTACTTCTTTTCCCGCTTTGAATTAAAGGATTACATTGGTAATGAAGCTAATCCATAGTCATGCATTAGGAGGTCACTTGGAGATTAACAAAACTAAGGTATGCACACTAGCTAGACTTTATTGGTCAGGCATATTTAAAGAGATAAAGACTATCTATGCTTCATGTCCAAAATGTCAGAAAACTACACTTTATCCTAGATATAAAAGTATCTCAATCACAGTGCCTGTCACAGAAGTACCATTTGAATGCATTTCCATTGAGATCATGGAACCATTGGTAAAATTCAGTGATGGGTATCAGGGTACCCTAGAAATAACTTAATATTCAACCATTTTACTAGACACAGTGTGATTATGCAAAGGTAATGCTAAGTCTATTGAAAGAGATTTCAACAGAGTTATTCTCTGCTTTGCATACATTTGATAATGTCTTTCAAGATTTCAGACTGCTCTTCTTACTTCCATATTTTGTCTAATATTTGAGCAATATTTTAACATGCTGAGGAAATATTGCTAGCAGATAACTTTATGTGTTACCTGAGACATGAAAACTGTGACAGATAAGTATTGAAGTGTAGTAGTCATAATAAATTTCTTTTCTTGAAGAAATTTTCTGTAGTCAAGTGACAGATATTTAATACTGTATGTAACATGTAACACTATAAACTTCCAGTATCAACAGCTCAATAAAACCGTATTTGCATGAGATAAGGCAGTTGTCAATTACTCACTTTCATTGGTTAGAAATTTCAGTTTGTCAGAGACATGGTTGTCATATGGTTAGGGGCTTGATCATGACTCTTGGCCTTTGCCCGTGTGGAGTTTGCATATACTCCCTGTGAGTTCCACCCACCTCCCAAAAATATGCTGGGGGGATCCACATTAAACTCACCAAAAAGTCAAGGAGATGGAGTCATGGACATCAGCACAGACTTGAGTTCATTCTGTGTGTGGGGGGGGGGGGGGGTTGCATTGGTAGATCATTAACTGAGTGCAGTATCCTCCAGATCAGAGAGAACAGATCACATAATGCCATACCAGATGGTGTAAAATATTGAATCTAGGTGGACTAATGCCCTCAGACACAAACAAGAGCCACGCCAAACTAGTGAAACTAAAAACACAAAATATCCAACAGTTGAGGCTGACCACGATTCAGGTTAACCTGTTTATTGAAAGAATAAAGCGCTTTTCGTTGTCGTAAAAATGGCAACTTCTTCAGATTCAAACAGATAAGTTAATTACAAGTTTAAATAGGTAGAAACTCATATCAGATGACGACCATCAGCTGACATGCTATACCATCAAGAAAACAGTGAAAACTGATATAACTTCATTAAACAACTGACAACAAGTTATAAAACAAAACATACAATCTCCTCACCAGCTAGACCCTCCAATGAAAATAAGAATAAAAATAGTCCAATATACGTGTACACAGACAATACATTCTTACATAGAATATAAAATAAAATAATAAAACGTGCAGCCATTAGGTGCACTGTTTTCGTATTAACTAGTTACTCAAAATGAATTAAAGTACATTGAAATGCGTAACAATATCAATTTGTCGACTCTCCTTCATTTCTATATATAAATATAATAAAAGTAATACTATTAAGTGTGCAATATACATATATTTTCACACTTGCTAGTACTCGACCTGCCCAGATCAATTACTGACAGATAAAACTATATAATAGATGTATAATAAAGCCCCCCTCAGAGCACCTATGTAACAACATTTATACATAATAGGCACCCACTTATTAAACCCTAATGAGGGCTAAATAAGAGAAATGTGTTTAAACTATAAATATTCTCTTAATTTATTTTATTTTATCTATTTAAACTCTTAAGTTTTAGTAAACAAGAGATGTTGCAAGATTCATTTAAACCATGGCTTAAAAAGCATTTAGTCTGATCTGCCATGCTAGCTCATGTTCTTCTAACATCAAGTTAAATGTGCCACCCGTGGGATCCATGCACACTTGATCAATAGCTTTAAATAAAAAACTATGATTATGATTAGTAATGAGATGTCTAACTAAAGGACTTTCTTCTTTCTTCCTTTCAATTGCATAAGTATGTTCATAGACCCTGTCTCTTAGCCTACATTTGGTCTTCCCAATGTAGAAAGCAGGGCAAATTTGACACCTTGCTACGTATACCACATGTTTAGAATTACAGTGGAACTTGTTTCTCAGTTTGTGTTTCTTACCATTTATACAAAAATTTTCACCTATTTCTATGTATCTGCACATTCTACAACACCCACATACGGTCATCCCAACATGTTTCAAAAAGTAAAATGTAGTTTTCCTTTCGAGCAAACTTTTGAGGTTAGCTCCCTTCTTAAAAACTAGTTTAGGTAGCTGGCTAAATTTATTAAACAAAGACCTGTCCACTGAAATAAATTCCCAATTTTTATATAAAATGAGCCTAACCATGTCGGAGTCAGTACTAAAGGAAGTAATGAAACTAGTTGTAAATTCACTATAGGTCCACTCAACTTCGGTGTGCTACAACAGTGGATGTTTACTAGGAGATGCAAATGAGGCAGCTCCATTGTTACACATATCTTCCATTGCACTCTTATTGAGTAGAGGTCTTATCTGACCTATATTTCTTTTATTAGTAACTTCAACAATTAAGGACTCAACTAAAAAAGTAGGGTAACCTCTCTGATGGAACATGTTACTTAAATGGGAACATTCATCCCTAAAGTCAGAATCTAATGAGACCATCCTAGCTGCCCTAATAAGTTGTCCCTTAACAATGGATCACTTTTGATGGAAGGGATGGCAACTTGAAAAGTGAAGAAACGAGTTAGAATAATTTATTTTCTTGAAGAAATTTTCTGCAGTCAAGTGACAGATATTTAATACTGTATGTAATGTGTAACACTATAAACTTCCAGTATCAACAGCTCAATAAAACTGTATTTGCATGAGATAAGGCAGTTGCCAATTAGTCACTTTCATTGGTTACAAATTTCAGTTTGTCAGAGACATGGTTGTCATATGGTTAGGGGCTTGATCATGCCTCTTGGCCTTTGCCCGTGTGGAGTTTGCATATACTCCCTGGGAGTTCCTCCCACCTCCCAAAAATATGCTGGGGGGGTTCCACATTAAACTCACCAAAAAGTGAAGGAGATGGAGTCATGGACATCAGCACAGACTTTAGTTCATTCTGTGTGTGTGGGGGGGAGGTGCATTGGTAGATCATTAACTGAGTGCAGTATCCTCCAGATCAGAGAGAACAGATCACACAATGCCATACCAGATGGTGTAAAATATTGAATCTAGGTGGACTAATGCCCTCCACATTTATCAGTAATAAGTGGCCTGAGGATCCAACTAACGCCAGGGACCCATGCCAATGGCTGGAGAAGTCTATGTGTCTCCACTGGCCAGTGTATGCTTGCCAACTTGGTCAAAATGCTCCCAGCCCAGGTTAACTAGGATTATTCTGTTGAGCAAAAGCTGGACACAAAAAACAATCAACTTGCTAAACATGAACTAAGAAATGCTATACTCAATATAGGTTCACTGACAGGGTGCAGCTTGGAAGAGGATGACATGATAGTAAGGAGGAGGCTGGGCATCCTGTGTATCCAAGAGGCAAAATGGAAGGGTAGTGTAGCAAAGGACTGGGTTTGGAATCCATAGGCTACTGCTCAGGGAAAAGACACACTAGAAATGGTGTGAGAACTGTAGTGGGGGACAGTCTTCTGAAGACAGTGAGCAATGTTGTCAGAATTAATGATAAACCCTTGGCAATCAGATTGTAGTATAAAGCTAAGTATTCATAATCTTAGCCTATACTCAACAACAGGGTTGTGATAGTGAGGAAAAGACAGCATTCAGGTAGAAGTTGCAGGACCTAGTCAATAAAGCAAGACATTGTGATGATAATGGGAGACTTGACTGCTCATGTCTGGACATACAGGACAGGATATTAAGACTGCCTGTGTCCACATGGGTGTGACAACATTAATAAAGAATGAAATGCCATTCTAAACATCTGTCTGGCAAATGGTTTAATGGCTCAGTAAGAGAAACAGTCACAAGATCACATAATAGACTTCCTTCCTCCTAGTAAGGAAAGGGCATTAGTGAAGAATCATAGATTGCAAAGTCATCTCCATTTAAACAGTCATCCCACAGCATAAACCACTGCTGTCCACAATCAGCTGCAAAGCAGTGGTTGGAAAAGGTTCTAAGGTCAACAGAGGCTAGACTGAAGACCTAGAAGTTGACTAGAGGGAAAACACAAAGAGTTCATGGAAATGATCATGGCTCTAACAGAGAAAATAGGCATAACTGAAGAAGAATGACAAAGTCTCAAAATGAAGACTATAAAACAGATCTGCAGTCAAGCCAGTATATACATAAGGAAAGTCAGTGGTTGAATGCAGAATTCCAGCCAGGAAGTTATCAAAAGAAAGAATGAGTATAGGAAAAAGTGGGAGATAGAAAATATGGATCAGGCTAAGATGGAATACTGGTTGGCTAACAAAGAGGCTAAGAGAGCAGTCATAGTAGCAAAGTACAAGGCGTCAGAGACAATCTACCAGTTTCTAGAAAGTGATTTAATAGATACCACAAAAAATCAGTTTGCAAGGCAAATACATAAAGAAAAAATATTGTTATCAGAAATCTTTCATTAAGGATGCCAACAACAACCTATTCTCCAGTCCACAGGATATCCACGAAAGATGGCAGGAGTACCTCCAGTAGCTTCTGAAAGAAGAAAACTCCACAGAAGCTGTACTGCCCCATACATTGCCTACAATGAAAGAGGAAGAAGAGTTCAACCTCGAAGAAGTAACAGCAGCATCAAGGAACATGAAGTCAGGAAAAGCAGCAGACTCAGATATTGGGTGAGTTAGGGTGGCAATGAACCCTGAGGGTACTCATAGCAGCATGGAGAGAAAGGTGTATCACAGATGACTGGAGAATAAGCATCTGCATGTCAGTGCACAAGAACAAAGACATCATCCCAACAGTGGCAGTATAGAGGTATCAGATTCTTGTCACACTGCATGAAAGTGGTGGAGAGGGTGATTGGTAAATGAATACATGGAATAGTAGAAATAGAAGATGAGGATTTTAATTCAAATCAGGATGCAGCACAACCAACCTGATGTTTCAAGTGAGACAGATAATGCTGAAGAGGTTAGAGATGAACAAAGAGCCTAAGCGGGCTTTCCTAGACTTGGAGAAAGCATAATGACAAGGTTCCAAGAAAGCTAATTTGGGCAGTCCTGTGATTATCTTAATCCGCATTAACATTGGTAGAATTAGTCTAGGCTATAAAGAAGGACCAAATGACATATGACCAACTAGGGTTCAGACTCACACAGGAGTTCTTACTGATAGACGAAGTGCATCAGGGCTCAGCTCTGAGCCCACTGTTATTCATTCTGGTGACGAAATACATTAGCAAATAGGTCAGAGGTGGCAGATCAACAAAGCTGTTGTATGTAGATGATCTGGTATTGCAAGCATAATCTGAACAGCAACTTCAGTGGATGATAGAGGAATGGAATGCAAAACTGAAGTAACGTTTGATGAAAGTGAGGACAGAAAAGACAGCTGTACAGCAGCAAATGGGGAAAATCAGAACAAGTTGAAAACGGAGACAGAAGAGAAAACAGTTGAACAGGTTAACATCTGAGTATCTGAGATGGGTAGTAGAGGAAAAGGGAAGTCTAAATGAGAAGGTCAAAACTACAGTCAGAGGGGTTGCAGTCAACTAGTACAGAGTATCAGGAGTGGGCTGTGAGAGAAGAATACCAAAGAAGATGGACAGTAAGGTGTACAAAACAGTAGTGTAACCAGTACTATTATATGGTACAAAAAACTGGGCAGTGATGACATAGCTTTTGAGAAAGCTAAAGGTGATAGAAGGATGCACACTATGGGACAGATGAAGAAATGATGACATCAGGGCAGAAGCCAGACTTTCTCCAAATGTAAAGAAGATCAAAGATCATGTGTTGGTTAGTAGAAGATGATTTGGTGAAAATGATTAGGGAGAGACAAGAAGGAAGTAAGAGGATTCCCAGAAAACAGATAGATGAACTGAGTGACAGTAGATCTGCAGCAGTCAAAAAGGACTATTAAAGAAGGTAAGAGTAGCACCGAATCAAGAGTGGTGGTGACAGTTCACCTTGACCCCATGTAGAAAAGTGGGGAAAAAAAGGGTTGTTGATGATGATTATGATTATGACTCTGTAGGGTGTGCATCCTTAAGGAGGTACTTGCTGCCTGAGGAATTTGCTTTATGTCAAGGGTACCACACTGGTTAAAGTCAAACAGTTAAAGATATCAGTCTACCATATCTATAGGGATAGATAAAGCTTTAAAAAAACACAGACATCTATGTATGTTGATGAAAGCTGTGTAATGTGAATGCAGATGGTAAAAACTGGGACCAACAATATAAAACAAATCCAGACCTCTTGGATGAATTGAAATCATAATATTTTAATGCAAATCATGATGTAGTGATAAAAAACAAACCCAAATGAGTGCTGGGACCAGTGTTATCCTACTTACTGCTTGCCATAAGATGGTATCACATGTTTCTATTGGGTTTGCCAAATCTGAACTTCAGTATGCAGGGACAGGAAATGACTGCTTGACATTACTAAGTAAATTTGGTAAGAGGAAAATACATAATTTAAAAGTGTGATAGAAAACCATACTAGCTTACAGTGTAGGTTAAGGCTGGTAATGCCCATAGTAAGGGAGCACATGCAGACAATCCAGGAAATGCAACAAAATGTTTATAATAAAAATGCCCATCTTCAAGAACTGAATTCAGGAGATTGTGTGCTAGCTTTAGAGCCCTTATGGAAAACATATTTCAGACCAAATAGCAGAGGGAATTTAGTACAAATTTACCACATTAATGTACTGAAGCCATGGCAGGAAACTGAATTCTGTTGACAGTTTGAAAGCTGCAATTCCTACAGGAGACCTGGAAGTCTTTTTCAAGCTGAAATTCCCACAGAAGAGACCAAGGAGTGTTTACAAGAAATACAGTTAGATGAATCCTTATCAGAAGTACAAAAGCAGGAAGTGAGAAGGTTATTAAAAACCTAAATAAAGGGGTATTCTAAGAAATACTGGAAGAACTAAATAACAGAAAACAACATAGAGACATCACCCAGAGTGAAGGTTAGACTAAGAGGTTAGGGCCGTTAGACAATATCAGAGTCGCAGAAACATTTAATAAGAAAATAAGTCGTACAAATGGTTAAAGTAGGCATGGGAGAACAGTCCCTAAACCTGATAGAAGTATGAGAATCTCCTGTGACTTTAGGAAACTGAACACCATTTTAAAGTTTCATAGTTATCCCATGCCCAGAACTGATGAACTGAGAGAGAAGTAATGAAAGGCTAGACTGGGAGTCTCACTTGCCTACAATGCAGGCTGTGTTAGAATCCATAAGACAAGCAAGCCTGGCTGCAAATGCTAAGAGAAGTAAACTGGCATGGTGGAAGATTAGTACTTGGGGTACTTTATAGAAAGATTGGTGGTAAGACCCCAACTGAGAAAGATACATACCATAAAAAACTGGCCTGTACCTCCTACTAAGAGTTGGGTAAAGACTTTCTTTGTCCTAACTGGGTACTAAAAAAAGTTTTGCTTACTTTTGAATCTATTGCCTGGTATTCAACAGCTCTCACAATGTGAGAAGTTGTTGTCAAATTGCAATGGTCTCTTGAGGCAGTTTAGAGGCAATTTTGGCAGGCTGGGTTCTAAATGTGTTGGGTGCCTCTATTAGGGGTGGGGTGCTGCTGCCACCTCAGGGCAGCAGGACAACAAATTGTGCCAGTGTGGTTGGTGCAGGATACTGTACTGTCGCATATAATAGTAACAGAAATGGACAGAAAAATTAAAAAATAAATGTATGAAAGAGAAAGCATAGCAACAAAGAAGGTGGGGGGGGATATGCAAAAACAATGAAACTGCATTCTTAATTATGTTCATTCTCATACAGTGAAGCAAACTAACCTTTTAATAGCAGGACTTACAAAGTTATATCATCAACCTGTTAGTATGAGTATTACTTTTGGGGGGGGGGGCTAAGCCAAAAGTCATCCTCACATACAGTTTGACATAATAGCATAATAACCACAGTACATATGTGCTTGTGGCCAGTGATGCAATTACAGTTTGACAATAATACAGAAACTTGCTAATTACATAATATAAATGTCATTCACAAGTGATAGACAAGGGACAGATATGTGTACTGCATATTGTGAAATGCACAGCCAACTAATAATTATGGATATGACATATATGGACCTTGTATTGGTGCACTGGTATTACTGGGATGGCGCATATACTCTGCCATAACAAACTATTACTTTTTTTGGGGGGGATTGAACCCACACCAATCCAAACAATATCAATGCACGGACTTAATATGATGACCTACTTGTCCACCTTTACAGGGGCTGGCATGCAGAAGCACAATTCTAACATTGCACAGATCTATTAATTCCATGAAAGTATGACAGTACTGATAGCTATGGTGTTGCTGTACATATAGGGAATTGTTATGGCTAGGCTTGTATAGGCCCTAGGGCTGATAGCCTAGTACCAACCTATGAACGTATGAACCTATGAGCCTGTATGAAAGTATACAAAATTATTTTCACTGACGAAAACTGTTACTATGCAAACAGATACATCTTTCAGAATAGCAGGTATACTTACACCACCATGTTCTTAGGATCTCTAGTCTGGTCCTATGCATCTTCCTAGTCCTTTCAATCTCTGCAGGGGCTAGAGACATAAAGGAGGTATAATGTTATTTTACATGGTAGCATGCACTAGCAAATTATTTGTTTACCTAAAAGATGTTATACTTACAGTACTGATGTGGTGACTCCACCCTAACATCTTCCTCCCATCAGTCAAGGAGGTCAGGCTTGCATCAACTCAAGTCACTGCAGTGATGACAGCACTGCTGCATGGAATACCAGTAGCATGGATTACAGCCTTGAACAAACTGTTCCAGTCATCAAACTTATAATGTGGTCTGGCATAGCCCTTGTGCAGGAGCTTCCACATGTAATGCTTATGGGGGATGTCCAGAAAAATCTTGGACTCCTCTTCTCATCGCCTCTGTGCTCCAAAGGGAGCACTACCCCCCCAACTTCTCCAACCATAATTTTTTCACCTTCAAAGATCTCAGGATAAATGGCTCCTAAAACAGTTCTTATGTGTCTCAGCCTTTGTACAAAGATGAGCACCAATGGGCACCTCATTTGAGAGATGGATGACAAAATAACAAAATATAAATACTATATTGTTATGGTTGGAATGGCACTTTAAGGTGTAAAACATGGCAGTCCTTTAAACCTGTGTTTGCTGCCAAGTATAAATGAACAACTGCAACTCCATCTTCAGATGGTTAAGTGTTAGATGACACTTTTCTTACCTCTACAATCACGGGGTTCATATGCATGTGTGGAGCTGACCGCAGAGGCTCAGGCATGTACATGGCATGGTGTAGTAATTTGCACAATGTTTATCAGGTTTTCTCATTGCACAAATCAAGTGATTTAGAAATAATAATGAACAGAGCCCTAATTAACATAATCATCATAGGCAAAGGGGTGAGTCTACGTGATATAATAGCAAAAAACCAAAGTCTCTTTGTGCTATGGAAAAAAATACTTTGAGAGGGGTTTGAATCATGTGAGATGGTTTTGTAAAAAGCTTTTTCATTTTTAGTCAAATACCCTGCATATATAAGGTAAGTGCTACTTCTTACTCAATTAATTCAGTTCTATAATGCTACCTTTGACTGTTCATAGACACTAATGCCTGTGAGGGGTGTCACTTTGTCAGTACTTTTAAGATGTATTGGGCATAGCTGTCTTAACAGGTACATTACAAGTGCACTGCAAGTAACAGACTGTAGATGGCTGTTAATGCTGTTAAAGCTGATGGTAGACAGCCCCAAGTTTCTGTAATGTTCATTACTGTTTTACTGTTGGGAGCCCTGCAGATAAGTAAGCAGGCACAAAATCTTATTTAAATTGTTGTAATGATCAAGGTTGTTGTTTACCACTTATATAATTGTTTTTGTGGGAAATATGTGATCAGTACACATACCACAGATGACATTTTCTTAAAGATTGTGGGTAGACATAGATAGCTATCAAGCAGACATAGAGCATGATGTATAGACTAACAGAAAAGGAGCATTGTAAAGTTTTATTTATTTTTTGGCCACAAGAGAACAAGACTTCATTCCCATGATTTCCATGTATAAAAAATAAACCAAAAAAACTGGGATCTGATGGCCCATCTACATCCACTCACATCCCCAAATTTATGAAAGGTTGTAGCTGGATAAGGGTGTAAACAACATGCACTATGTGGATAGACTAAAAGCCCTATCCCTTTACTGTGTCGCCTACTGACTATTAAGTGGTGACCTATGTCTGACCTACAAGGCACTCGCAAATCCAGCCCTGAAGGAGCTATACATCCACAAGTCAAGCAGCATGAGGGTCACCCAATCTAGGGGATCTAAACTTAGTCAGTGACTTAAAAACAATATGCCAGAGAGACTGTAATGTGTCTCAGAGATTGGAACAGAAGTCCTTTCTTTGGAACAGGCTTCCTATTCACATTGGGCGGTGCAGGTGTTAACGTTCGCCTCACAGCAAGAGGTTCCCCTTCGATTCTCGGCTGGGGTGCCTTCTGTGTGGAGTGTGCATGTTCTCCTGTGTCCCTGTGGGTTTCCCTCCGGGTCTCCGGGTTCCTCCCACATTCCAAAGACATGGAACCTAGTCGGACATTCCCGGTCAACAAATGTTAAATAAAAAAATAAATAAATAATAAAAATTAAGCAGAGCCCTTCCCTGGTCCTCTTCAAATGCAATTTGGATCAATGGATGGGAAATTGGAAATTTACACTTGGGGTAGTGTCTATGTCCCTTATGGACAGGAGCAATCTGTAAGATACTGAAGGCTGCCACCTTCTTGACTATAGGGGCCATATATATATATATATATATATATATATATAAACTGGGTTATATTGGCTAGGCTTGTAAGGGCTCTTAAGCTGTTAGCCTAGTAATTTCCTATGAACCTATGAACCTATGAACCTATGATGTGGAAAATGAGGTAGCACTACAGACCGTCCATCCCCATGACCCTGCCGTGACTGTATCTGGGCTGATATGGTCACCAGTGTAAATATGGTGGGTGGTTATGACTGCAGCTATGACATGGTCCATCACTGGTCCACATATATGATCTGTGTTGCCTCCCACTGAGCACAGACCATGGCATGAGGACAGAGGGACATTGACTGAGCCATCGTTTACAGAGACAGAAGCATTCCCAGTACTTCCTAAAGTGTTCCACAGTGTGGTATTAGATGTTGAGGATGGGCTAGGCAAGCCCTAGAGAGTTTCAACTATAGATGTCCCAGGTATGTAGTCCTAATTCATAGTACCAAGAGCTGCAAATCCTCCTTAACAAGTTGTTAGTGTAATATTCCTTAAATCTGTCTGACATATGGTGTACAAGTACATTAGGAATCAAAGTTCCTTGTTCATTTGCATGAGGTATGGCCAGAGGTATTCATTGTTATCACAGTTATATATTTGTAATGCTATCTGTTTATATGTGTAGTCATGGTGCATGGTCCTACTGATACTGTGCATATTTTTTTGCTTTGGTGTATTCACAGATGAATGTTTATCCCTCACTAATACTTTGGAACTGTTCCTTTCTGAGTTTGGAGGATCTGCTGCCTCTGATAATCGGGCTCATGGCTTTAATCCTCTGCAGTAACTGCCAGACTTCTTGGAGCCATCTTCCATTTATATTTGCACATATACCTGTAACAGGCCAAGTTTGTGAACTCCCTCCAAACCCACACACACACCAACCCCAATAGTTTAATGGAGACTTTGACATCTCCATAAATCCATGATTCTCTGGGCTTCATTCTTTAAGTAAAATACAGCCCATTCATTGCACCTTACTTTAAACAGCATTTCAGTACCTTCTAGTTTATGTAGTTAATCTCCTATATTAGCTCTAAATGCGTATGCTTCTACCATGACATCCTGAGATTTGAGGCTAGTATTTAGTTTTTGGTACTTGCCTATATGGCATTTAATGTTTGTCAAATCTCTTCCAAAAACCTGTCCAGCATATGGCAGTAATCTTGAGAACTTCTCATCTTTGACAAATTTGTCATAGTCCTAGAATCAGTCCTTTTCCACTGTCTCCCAAATCATGCTATCCCTCCTGTATCACATACATACAAGCCCATCTTCAACATAGTGTGTACATACATTACAGGCACAATTACTTTATTTTCCTTTATTTACACATTCTCCATTGTACAGATCTTTAACTTTCTAATTTACCAAGTAATCTGTGTGAAAAGGTTTCTCCTGCTCTGACTTAGAAATTATACACAATGCTGCTGTTGTATCCAGCTCTACCTCAAGTTTTACTTCTGACACTTTTAGGGTGATCCAAATAATCTCTGTCATTTCATTTAAGGCTATATCGCCCTATCACATTAGCAAATAAAATTTAGCATCTGACTCTGTTTTGTCTAAATTTTCCTCTGCATTCAACATTTGTTAATCCATTCTGTATCTTGTTTGGCATCTTGCCCCCTGATTTTTATATTTAGATACTTTATACCATCCTCACCTAGACATTTAACCTTTTTAATACCATATTATGTCACACCATACCCCAAGCATGCTTTCTATTCAGATTTATTGTACATTCTATTGACAACACATTTTATTACATCCTGCAGAAATTCAGGATTGTCTCTGGCAATTATAACTGATACTGCTATGTTTAATATTTGCACGTATGACATTTTCCTAGAGAGCAGACTGTTATGTATGGTATCACATCATATGGTACACACAAATCTATCACTAAAACATCTGCCAGTCCTTCTCCAAGCCAGGATTGCATAGTTAGTCTGCACAGTTTTGCCATATATTCCAATATACTTTCTTATTTTAATTCTTTTGAGAGAACCCAAAGTAGTCTGTTTAGCTGATACTACCAAACTATAAAGCAGTCTATGCATTTTGTCATTCATTACATCTAACAACAATGGCACTGTTTTATCATTTGGAATATGAATTGCTGCATAAAGCAGTTCCGTTTCCCTCAATTTAATTTGCCCAGTTTTCCATCATAACATCAATTTAATTTCTATGCCCAACATATTCAATTATTTAAACTATGTTCACATTCAGAACACGTGCCTTTTTTTACTATTTACATCTTCCTACCATGCTCAGTCCACTACAAGGGCTCTTTTTCATACAGTGATTTGTAGATGTCATTTTCACTGCCATATAATTAAAATATCTATTTTTGCTTCATAACATCATCTGTTCCTTTTGTAGTAGCGATAAATCACTTCAAATATATTGATACTAAATGGTCTATACAAACGTGATTTTTTTTGGTTTTGCACTATGTTAGTAGCCATATTTGTTTCAGTATCTGACCATTAGTTCATTTTACTAATAGTTTTGTTTTTGTTGCTGTTGCTTTTTTTTTTTTACTGCTCCCAAGTACCTGCTTTCATCCATGTTCTGTGGTCATCCACAATGCCTATAACCATGATAGACAGGAGATAGGTGTACTCTTATGTGCAGAAGTTGATCTTAACAGTAGGGAAGCTTTTTTCACTTGGGCTGACACTTTAATCCCACCCCATGCATGATGCAAAATGATACACATATAGTTCATATGTAGATCCTTCCATGTATGCAGTCTGTTGCAGGTAATCATGCTAGCGTTTTCCCTGTCACATGCCTGTGGGTCTAGAGCCCCAAGCCTCCAGTGGGAACTATTAGACAAGAAATAAATGCACCTTCCCCATAAGAAGAAAGCTTACAAGAACTGATGAGTCCTCCTTACCTGCCCTTTGACACTGAACTCAGTAACTAAACTCGGGTTTCCAATCTCACAGGTGTGATCTCTCCCTGTGTAGCTAAGAGGAATTATCTAGTCACTGCATATTGCTGTTAATTTGTTCTCTTGTACTGTTACATGGAGTTTAATAATGTTACTTTTTTATAATTGTTAAACAAAATGTTCATACATTAATTGCTATATTATTTCATTATTTCTGACAGATTCCTTTTTAACTATAGTATTTGAACAATTACTTGAAATTTATTGTATATTAATTGTAATACTGTATCATTAAAACATTTCTGCTAAGTAATTATGTTGTTACAGTCTTGCAAAGGTATGCATGTGCTAGCTGGTTACCCTGCTGTCCAATCTTTAAAGTCATTTCCCTGTCATAAAACCACACTGCATGAAATGTCATACAATATTAACAGTTTTGAAAGTCTTTTTCAATATGTAAATCACTTTTAGCCTCCTTTTTATGATCACCAGTACAATCACTTTTAACCCCCTTTTTTACAATCATCAGCACTACAACCTAGTCTGCAGTCTCAGTCAGTATGATGCTCCCTTCTTGTCTGCTGCCTCATAAGTTATGTATTACCTTTGCTGGCAAATTCTACTGATTTTTTACAATCCGAGATGGCCTTTTTGTGAGTCAGCACTCATTGCAAGTTTGTTGTATAATTGTACAAGAATGCATTAGACTCTACATATTTAAGTAATACTTCTTTTGCATAATATTCTGCAGTAATACAGTAGAGAATACATGCACACAGATATGCACACGAGCTTCAGGCGCATATACACAGAAGTTATATTGTAATATTGGGGTAATCATTTTGAAAAATGATGAGTTCAGGAAGTTATGTTTGCCCGCACAGATGCAGTTATTCTCACAGTCAGGGTATCTACCACAAAGCATTAAGGGCTCTTGTAAAAAAGGCTTGTTAATGTGATGTGGTATTATGCAGTTCATAGACACATTAGTTGCAGTTAGGAAAGATCTCATTATCGCTAATCTACATGTCTACGAATGTCAGTTAAGTAGCACAGAGTGCAAATCAGCACTTCCTGCGGTGGTTTAGAATGGCAGCTGCATCATGTTAGCTCTTTCCCCTTCAATCACCCCCCCCGACAAGCACACAGTAAAATACACACACATGCACATGCACCAAATACCTCATACCTGTCCTTGTTGTCAGACCATCCACAATGTCTCCTTTTATCCCATCCTGGTAATTCACGGTTGATTACAGTCAGTCTTTAGTGCCAGATATTCTAGTTTCACACTTCACATCCTTCAGTAAATATATGCTAGACAATACTTTTCTGTTTACAGTATGAGGTATAGAAGTATGCTTAACATTTCCAGTACCTCTCCCTCATATGTCAAGAACTGTTGGAGGCATTGAATGATACTTGAGATCCTCAATATAAGTTAAAAAAGCACATAAGGCTTACTTGTCAGTTAGTGTAGAGGGCTAATGCAGAGACCTTGTATGTTAAAGGTACAGGGTTCAAATCCTTTGTACTTTGATTAATTATTCACTTATTTATATTTTATCCATAGAGTCCAGTGGTTCCCAGTTTCCTTTTTAACTATGCACCTTTAAGGCATGCCATATTGGGTGTCCCTGGTGCCTAGTTGTGTTTATCTGCCAATCAGGCATATCAAGCAGCTTAATCCCTGGTGTCTAGTGTTCCCTTTGACCCTGTGTGCCACTCAGGCATGTGAATAAAGAGTTATCCTTGGTGATTAGTGGTTCTCCTCCCACACAGATCCCTGTACTGTTTTCTTGTCACTCAGGCACAATTATAGAATTATCCCTAGTAGTTAGTGGTTCCCCCACTCCGATCACTGTACTGTTTAAGTGCCACTCAGACATCAGCATAGAGTTATCCCTGGTGGCTAGTGGTTCTCCCTACCTAATGTTAAACTCTTTTTGTTAGTGTAGGAGTGTTTGGAAGTATGGCAGCCACACCAACCCACTGACACACACACACACACACACACACACACACACACACACACACACACACACACACACACACACACACACACACACACACACACACACACACACACACACACTCACACACACACACACACACACACACACACACACACACACACACACACACACACACACGCATGCACATTCACACAAAATATCCCCTTCCCTACCTTATCATTCTCACATGTGCACTCATCCATTCTCCATTCACACACACACACACACACACACACGCGCGCACTCGCTTGCACACTTGCCTAACCTACCCTCTACTAACTCCCCTACATCTACTTTCCATTCAGACACACACTCAGACATGCAGCCCCTCGCATGCACTGGTGCATGCATCTCCTAACCCTGCCTTACCACTAAACTCCCTACCATTTACCTCTAGAATAATGGATGAACATTGCCTTTTGGCTATGTTCATTAAAGCGAGGTACAAGGTGCAACCATTTTAGCTATATGGCCAAATGATTCCATAGATGCCTTCCCTGAGGCAGTTCTGGGGAAAGATTACATGGCTAATTAACATGCATCTCTCCTGAAATGCCTGATTAGCACATAGCATGATTGCAGAGGCAACCCACTGGAGTGCTTTAAGTTTTTTCAGAGCTCATTGTTTTGGCATTCAACACTAAATATAGTACTTTTATGAACAGAAATGATTTATGCTGTGGAAATTGGTTTTGCTAAACAAGTATGAAAACTCCTTTTAGAGAAGAAAAATAGCTTTTGGTCTGAATTTGAAAACTGCTTCCTGTCACATTCAAATAGAAGTCTAAATTTAATGTGTTTTTAAGTTACATTTAAAAATCGATATAAATTGCTAAATTAGTAAGCTTTGATTCTTGAATTATGCAGGGCTTCATAACTATAGTAGTTTTCAGTATTATCACCTGAAGGTTTTAGTGTGTCATCTAATGACCCACAAGCATGAATTAAAGTGATAATACTGCTTGCAAGTTGAATTTTTAAATAACAAACATATGGACAAGTAAGCAGTGAGATTGCCACAATGCATGTGATATGTTCACATAAATGCACATTGGAAATTTTATTTTAAAATACTAAATAAATCTGGGTATCATGTCTAGTTGATGAAATCCCCACTGAATAGCAGTGAAACAAAAAAGGCCAAGTGAAGTCTGCTAAAGCATTTTACCTTTGCATGCAATCATCTGTTGAAATTTGAAGATATTGTGGTAGCTGTGGTCAGTTATTTAGCCAGGCATATTCCATGTACACTAGCAAGCATATTTTTGGGCAGATATTTTTCTCATTTATTTTGTGCAGAAGTTAACACACAGCACTGTACAACAGTTATTTCAAATGGTACCCCCTACTGTGACCCAGAAGCTGGAGCTAATATCACTGTCAATATATTATAATCTACCCCAATGTCCTTCCATCCCATCAACCCCCCCCCAAAAAAAAATCACTATAGTCCAAGTCCTGACCACTGTCTTGAAAGCAAAGAACACTAGTTACATGGGTCCAGTCAATATCCTTGGTTTTCAGCTATTAAGTGCAAAGGACCACCTAGTTAAATCCATCATAAATCTCTTTATACTAAGTTTATGGAGAATGGATCAGTAGTATTGCTTCACAAGAATGGTCCCTAACATACGCCAGTAAGTTTAGACCTATTAGCCCCAATCATGTAGTCTGTAACCATTTTTGGTTTCCTTCACCTCCATGTAAAGAATGATATAAACACACACTCACACACATACACACACACACAGACGCACACACACATACACATGCGAAAATGACTTCATAAATATCAAAAAATAAAAAAGAGAAACGACACTGAGGCGAAACTGTTAAGTGCTTTCATTCTGTAACGTTGTCTGAACTTCATCAGAACTGATACTGTAAAGTAAAACTGTGTAATAAGTAATATAACAAGTGCACACTTTTTAAAAATGGTTGACAACATCAATACCCAATAGAAACATATCAAAACAGAAATTAGCCCATCAGCAATCTAGAAACAACCAGCTGTAACTACAGTAGCTAATCAAAAAAGAGTGGGGCATGTCCAAATAAGCTCATGCAAACCAATGTAATGCACATTTGAGATTCTGGTTCTCATTCAGCCCCAGAACCATCTCAGCATTTAAAAGTAACTGCCAACGGAGTTCTTTTAACTGCAGAAAAGTGTCAAAGTCACCAAAAAAACTGATCAATTTGTTCTAAAACTAGAAATTTGAAACCAGTAAAGTCATGACATCTAGTACTGTGCCGTCCTAACAAGCTGGTTTCTTTTTTTCCTAATAGCACCCAAATGTTCCTTAACTCAAGCAGTTATTTTTAAATGCTGAGATGCTTCCAGGGCTGAATGAGAACTTGAATCTCAAATATACATTATGCTGGTTTGCATGAGCCTATTTGGACATGCCTCACTCTTTTTTGATTAGCTACTGTATTTAAAGCTGGTTGTTTCTAGATTGCTGATGGGCTAGTTTCTGTTTTGATATGTTTCTATTGGGCATTGATGTTGTCAACTATTTTTAAACAGTGTGCACTTGTTATATTACTTATTACACAGTTTTACTTTACAGTATTAGTTCTGATGAAGTTCTGACAAGGTTACAGAATCAAAGCACTTAACAGTTTCACCTCAGTGTCATTTCTCTTTTTTTATTTTTTGATATTTACAAAGTCAATTTCGCATATAAGGTTGTTTCTTTGTATTTAATAGTCTGGTTGTTAAACATGTGTATATATATATATATATATATATATATATATATATATATATATATATGAGTCCCCTTCAGTAGAGCGAACGGTTACAAGTTCGAACTACATATGACCGAGACCATATGTTCAAACTTATAAAAGTTCGATTGGACTGAATGGAGATCTCTGTACAGTGCGGAAAAGGAAGATTTCCCATTTCCACAATGTAGTGCGATCTTGGAGTTGATATATTTAAGTAAGGGGGGTGCAGGTGGGTGTAGCCCCCCTGCTATAGAAGTTTAGGTTTGTATTTTGCTGTTTTATTTGCTTTCACTTCAGTGTTTGAACTTTTACGAGTTCGAACATATGGTCTCGGCCATATATGGTTCGAACTTGTAAAAGTTCAACCTACTGAAGTAGATCCATATATATATATCTATATATATATATATATATAGAGAGAGAGAGAGAGTGTGTGTGTGTATGTATATATTTGTTTATATATATATATATATATATATATATGTGTGTGTGTGTGTGTGTGTGTGTGTGTGTGTATAAACATCATTTCTAAGGACCACAACCTTCACAGCCACATTAATATACATCCGAGCATAAGAGGTTTTTACCCAGTATATTTACTGCTTCTGGAACAGACTCACCTTACATATCAAACAAAGTAAATCCCCCTGGCATCCTTCAAGGTCAGACTTGATTTGTGACCATAAAGTCACACCTGGGGAATGTGGAAACAATTTACTTGCCTGGGATAATTAACAGTCTAATACTACTGGGTGGCACAGCTAAGCTTCTTGATGCTTCTCAATGGTCACCTTGGCCATAAACCTGTGAACCCATGAACCTATCAGATCTGACATCATTTAAATTTAAACAAAAAAGCCTTGGCATATTAAACACATTTTTATTTTCCTAAGTTATAGTCTATGCTGTTGATGGGTCTATATTATGTCTGTGAAAAATGAATTTGCTCAACTGCATCTACATCGAAAATGGTCACCTTGGCCATAAACCTGTGAACCCATGAACCTATCAGATCTGACATCATTTAAATTTAAACAAAAAAGCCTTGGCATATTAAACACATTTTTATTTTATTAAGTTATAGTCTATGCTATTGATGGGTCTATATTATGTCTGTGAAAAATGAATTTGCTCAACTGCATCTACATCGAAAATGCACTTCAGCAAATTCACTCTTGTGGGGGGTTGTGCCCCCCACCCACCCGCTAATTATATATGCCAACTCTGAGATTGCACTACAAAGAGGAAAGGGCAAATTTTCTGATCCTCACTGTACCAATTTCACTATTATTAATTCGGTGAACTGCATTTTCGATGGCTGCAAGCAAAAACTCCATAGAGAAGAATGTTCATTCATATGAGCATTTTCTCTTCTTTATAGGCTAAAAAACTTTTGCTCATATGACCATTTGCAATTTTGAACTGTAGCTGGTTGAAAATATACAGAAGGACTTGAACATACATTACTGAATTCAATGTGGTAAGTCAAAAAGATGAGACTCCCAGGTTGAGACTGAAATTGGTCATTTGTGAAAAGTGCTCTACCCCAGGTAGCAAATTTAAATAAAATAAATGAAAAAAGGAGGACAGAAAATGCTGATTACCATATATTTTTAAACACACCTTTATTGAATTATCACTTGTGACACAGACAATTTTACATTTATACAAAAGTAATCAAACTGTATTAACAAATTAACGTTAACAAACATTATACTTCACATATATTGCTATATATCATATAACTTAAGCAACATTACATAAATTATTCAATTCCTGCCCCTTTTTTAAATAAGAAACATCTTTATTAAACCATCACTTATGACATAAGCAATCATACATTTATATAAGTGAAACAAACCACACTGGCACAATCCTAGTTGCAAGCATTTTACATCACAAATCATACTGACACACTCCCAGTTGCAAACATTATACATCAATTATAATCTACCCAATCATTTTCAGTCTAACATTGCATAGTTCATTTAAGTCCTGCTTTCTTTTAAATCTCCTTCCTCCCCTGTATGTATTATTCTCACAGTTCCCATCTTTTGCTATGTAGTTTGCTCCTACCCTTTTCTAAAGATCTCAGTTCCAGTTGTTTTATCTCTGTTTCTATTATCTGCACATAAAATAATATATTGAGAGGTTGTGAATCACTACAGTAAATCTACTGTTAAAGACATGCCTGAAGCTGTGTCTAGCAGAGAAGAGCAAAGTTCAGAGAGATGTGCAGGTGCAGTGAGAAATCTCCAAACAGTTACGTAGTGGTAAGGCCAGAGCTAAGTCAATGTTGTAGATACCAGAGTTAGGTGAAAAGAAACCAGATGTAGCTGCAGCTGCTTTGCAGCAAGGAATTGTACCAGTTCCTAGTTGTGGAAAAGTAATCAAGAAACCACAAAGATACACTGACTGTACATAATTGTATAAAGTGAAAATCATATTACAAACCAACAGATGGATCAAACAGTATTCCTCATAATGTTTAAAAAGTTTTGAATATGAATAAATTGCATGTAACACAGCACATCATATGATCGAATATTAATATTTATATGTTTCCATATAATAAAGCTACCTTATAAATTATTTACATCAACTTAGATTATAGACAATTTACAAAAAGGGAATGTAGAGTATAGATTTAAAAGCATAGGCACCGGAAGCTGTTGAAGACTGGGGGGGGGGGCACTTAGTGATCTAAAAACGGCAATTTTTAAAAAACTATTTACTACCACAACAAAGGTTCACTTAGAGGACATTTTAAGCTTAGCCAGTTTCCCTTTTGGTGCTTGAATTAACATTTCCTGATTGGTCTTACCTATCCCATGGCTGATAATTGTACATTAGCCCTAGTGAAAATAACTGATCATACCATAGATAATTTGAGGGGACCCACGTAAGGGATGCAGCATTTAGGAACTGCCTTTATCCATTAGTGGTATGAGGGGCAATCCTGGAGTACATTTTCTATTACCCATCCTTAGATCCAAGTTGCATTTGAATATGGACAGGGATGAGCTTTGTTTCACTTGAATGGATAGTCTGTAACCTCCTGCTGCTCCAGCAGCACCCCCTTCTCCAGCCACTCCAGTGTTCCATTACTTAACTATTTCTCCTCAGTTACCATAAACACTGTTCAAACCTGTCAGCCTGCATACTTTTTTCTTATTTACTTCTACAGTGATTACAGAAATTGAAATAAAATAGCACAAACACTGAGCCATTTGCTAAACAAACAATACAGTCTTGCAATAAAAACAGACTTTGCATGAGCAGTAAACTTTTCTGCCCTTGAAACTCACATTCATTGAAATGGCATTAAAACTCACATTCAAAAAAATGCATCTGGCCAGTGGAGGATTATGTTTACCTTTGGTTTGTTTTTAAATCACAGGCTCCTTGTACACATTTTTAGGGACTTGCATATATGTATGTGTTCTTTGATTCACCTTCCTGATTGTATTAAAATATTCCTTGTATAATACAGCACCACTTGCTAGAATGTGTTTTAAATTTGTAGTTTTGAACAGTCTTCTAGTAAGCAATGAAACAAAATGTATGAACCAATAATGACAAAACTACCAATTTCAGAACATTTCAACCATAAAAAGCCATTCAAACTTCTGTCATTACAATCCACCAATATCAGTAAATATGCAAAATCTCTGAGTAAAGTCATCTAAATAATTCGACAATAAAGATATCTGTAAGAGGTTGCTAATAGCAGACAACTTTATATGTCATTGTTTCATCAACAAATAAAGTGCCTGTTACCCTTGAAGAATAAATTGCCTATGTTACATGAAAAAAATGATAAGCTAGTAATATTGCAATAGGGAATGGATGCAAACTGATAACAGGTTCATAGTTACTAGGTAACTCCTTCAGAGGAGGACATCCACAGGACTACAGCATCCACTCCCTTTAAAGTACAACACAGTACAGTATCAGTAATCCATCTGCATACTGTGGGAGTAGAACCCATAGCCTTCTGCATAAAAAGCAAGTGTACATGCACGCACGCACCGCACGCACTGCACGCACACATGCACCCAAGCACGCAAGCACACACACACGCACACATGCACGCGCGCGCGCACACACACACACACACACACACACACACACACACACACACACACACACACACTCATACACAATCCCTAAAGCAGCATATATCTGAAACATCTACACACAAACACAATCCCTACAGCAGCATATATATCTGAAACATACATCTACACACACAATCCCAATAGCAGCATATATATCTGAAACATACATCTACACACACAATCCCTATAGCAGCATATATATCTAAAACATCTACACACACACACACACACACACACACACACACACACACACACACACACACACACACACACACACACGCACAAAATCCCCACAGCAGAAAGTGAAATACAGCAGCATAAATCAGAAAGTGAAACACAATCCCCCACAACATACATCAGAAGCACAATCCCCCCACAGCATACATCAGAAGCACTATCCCCCATAGCATACATCAGAAGCAAAATCACTCCACAGCATAGATCAGAAGCACAATCCCCCCACAGCATAGATCAGAAGCACAATCCCCCCACAGTATACATCAGAAGCACAATCCCCCCACAGTATACATCAGAAGCACAATCCCCCCACAGCATACATCATAGGTTCATAGGTTCATAGGTGGATACTAGGCTATCTGCCCGAAGGCATTTATAAGCCTAGCCAGAATCTGTTGGCTTTCGCTGCCTGCTTAGATTAGTTCTCTATGCCTCTGTCCAGCAGAGCCACTGAAGTGATCCCCGAAGTAAACTTTCTGTTTCCCATCCACTGTTCAAGGTTTCTTTTGAAGAGTGTTAACAAGGAGCTCTGCCTAATGTAGATTGGGATCTTGTTCCAAAGCATGGGAAGTCTCTGGGGCAGGAATCTATCCCTCCAGCAAGTCCTATTTATTGTTGTGGTGAGGTTTATATCCCTAGAGTGTGTGGCTCGAGGAGATAAGGTTTTCTTTAGGTGGAGCATGTCCATCAATTCTGGGTTAGACATGTCTTTGTATGTCAGGCAGAGATCACCTCTGAGTAGGCAGTATGCAACCGAGTACAACTGGAGTTTCTTCAGTTGAGCTGCATAGGGCATCTGTTTGAGGCTATTGATCCTCTTGGTGAGGTACTTCTGCGGTCTTTCCAGCTGTTGCAGGTGTCTTGTAAGGTACATCCCAAATGGAGCGTTGTACTCTAAAATGGGTCTGATGAGTGATGAGTAGAGGGGCACAATGACCTCTTTTGATCTGGATGCGAACCCTTTTGTGATTAGGTGGGCCTAGTAGAAGGATTTTCTAACCACTTTGGCAATGTGATTATCAAAGGTGAGATTACTATCTACTTGGGTCCCCAGATCCCCTATTACATCTTCCGTATTTAGGGGACTACCACCTATGTGGTAGTTTGTGGGTACTTTGTTTTTTTCCAAAGGGGATGACTATGCACTTTCTGGCATTTAGCTTGAGGCTATGATTTTGACACCAGTATCCGTCTCAAAGAAACCCTTTTGGAGGATGTCTGTGGCAGCCGGAGAGTCAATTATAGCCCCTAGTTTGCAGTCATCTGTGAACTTGGTCAGCCATAGCCCTCCTGTGCTTGCCTGTATCTCTGAGAAGTATATGCTGAACAGGAGGAGTCTTAGGACTGAGCCCTGGGGAACGCCACTCGTAACCAGTTTAGAGTCGGACCTAGCTCCCGCAACTCTCACTATGTGGGTTCTGTCTGTGAGCCAGTTGGCAACCGATCTTGTGACGTAGGGGTTTATGTTCAGGCTGGTGAGCTTGTCTATAATACCAGAATGGGGAATGGTGTCGAAGGCCTTAGCGAGGTCTAGGTAGGCTGTTTGTACCACCTTTCCCTCGTCTATAGCCTTGGTAACTGTCTCAAAGAAGTCCACCATGTTTAGGAGGCATGATCTGGGTAGGGTCCAATGTATGGAGGTTCCCAATGTCTCTGTTAATGAGTTCCATGATGATGTGCTCCATAGCCTTGCAGACCAAGCTAGTCAGGCTTATAGGATGATAGTTCCCAGGGTCTGTTGTGGCTCCACCTTTGTAGAGTGGAATAACCATTGCTGTGCACCACTCTATGGGTATGTAGCCTGTGGAGAGGCTGAGTTTGAACAGTGTGGTTAGGTGAGGGGTTAGTTCGGCTTTGAGCTCATGTAGGGTGCAGCCTGGGACACCATCTGGTCCCATTGGTGCTGTGTTTTTAGCTTTGGTGAGGGCTGTTTTAACCTGAGTGTCTGTGATTTCAGGGACTCTACATTCTTCTGGTATGGTTATGGGCCCTTTTGGGGGTGAGAGGGGGGTGAAGTTTGAGCTGAACCTGTCTGCCAGGATGTTGGCAATATCAGTCGGTTCAGTGTATTTTGTGCCATTCTGCACTAACTCCGAGCAGATCTGAGCATTGCCACTTAGATTCTTGACATAGCTAAAGAATGCCTTGTGGTTATCTTTGGTGTCCTTGGCAATTTTTCTTTCAAAGCTCGTCTTGGATGATTTTATGAGGGATCATAGTTTCTTGATGATACTGATCAGGGAAGTCTTCCATTCTTGGGATTTTACTCTTTTCTGTACTAGTTTCCTCCTTCTATTGTATAGCTTGTTTATGGCAGGAGTCCACAAGACTGGTTTCCTTTTCTTGGAGGAGTGAGTCTTGGTTTTGCTTGGGATGGCATGATCCATGCATTCTTGTAGCTACCCGTAAAATGCATTAGTAAAGGATTTTGCAGCTTGGACAGTGTTATCCTTCAGCATGGGGAAGCACAATCCCCCCATAGCATACATCAGAAGCACAATCCCCCTTCAGCATACATCAAAAGCACAATCCCCCCACAGCATATATCAGAAGAACAATTCCCCTAACCAGAAACATGATCCCTGAAGCAGCATTTATCTTAAACATCTTACCAGAAACAAGACCCCTGAAGCAGCAGCAGCATACTTTCCTAACTAAGCACACACCACTACCTTTCAGGTAGGCAGTTTAAAATTTCATGCCTAAATAATCCACGGATCTTCTGGTCCTGTAAAAATGGGGGGGGGGAGACACTCCCCTCCCCCTGCTCAATGCTTCCAGCGCCTATGCAACATCTTCATGTAAAATGCCAAGAACTACATTTACTTTGGCTTTAAGGAAATAATTTTGCCAGCACTGATTACTCTTATCTTCTAGGACACTGTAAAAGTGCACGAGAGTAGCCTGAGTTGTGGTTATAACTGTACATCCTTATAGGTTTATAGGTTCATAGGTTGGTACTAGGCTATCAGCCCTCGGGCCTATACAAGCCTAGCCATAACAATTCCCTGGTTATTTCTTCCCACACTATTTACTTCCCTGGACCCCTGTCTAGCAGGGCGACTGACTTGATCCCCAGGGTGAATTTCCTTTCTCCCATCCAATCATCAAGGCTCCTTTTGAAAAGGGCCAAAGAGGCACTCTGCTTGACATGTATGGGCAATCTATTCCAGAGTCTGGGGAGTCTCTGGGTCAGGAACCTATCCCTCCAGCATGTTTTGTTTATTGTGATGACAAGGTTTAGATCCCTGGAGCGTGCGGCTCTGAGGGATTGGGATTTCTTTAAGTGTAGCATGTCCAGTAGCTCTGAGTTTGACATGGCCTTGTATTTTAAGCAGAGATCGTCTCTGAGTAGACGATATGCGACAGAGTATAGCTGGAGTTTTTTAAGGTGGTCAGCGTAGTGCATCTGCTTTAGGCCTGTGATTCTTTTAGTGAGGTATTTCTGCGGCCTTTCCAGTTGTTGCAGACAGCTCATAAAAAGATGGCTGGTTTCATCACATTAAATGAACTTTTGGAGTGCAGTATCCTAGCTTCCTGGGTGAATGATGGATCACTTACGTTTAAAAGTTAGAATTTCTTAAATTCTGTTTTCAAATAAAACAGTTGAAGATGGTAATCATAAAAAAAAAAAACAGACTAATCTTTTAAGCTGTTTTCTGCAATCTGTCACTTTCTTTTGCTAAAACTTTCTTCCCCAGTCCCCAGGAGTAGAACCTCCCCCACCCGATTGGGCAAATTTAATTGGGAGGGTGGCACTTTAGGATGTGGTCAGTTAAGAAAACTTTGATTATCTTTGGCTTTTTATTGGCCATAGGAGGGAAGCGAGGCGGGTCATCAGGATTTAGTAGCTGTTTCATTCCTTCTTACGGCGGGATAGTTTAATTGGATTCGGCATTAAATGATAATTACATGTTTGATTCTATTTTTGTGAAGCTACTTCATTATGTTGAATTGTCAATAAAGGGACTGTTTAGATAATGTGAACGTTCATAGTATTCGCTCCATTACACAAACAGTATGTAATCACCAATTTGAAAATATGAGGATTAGTGGGTGCATGTTGTAAACAGATTTCCAGGGACTAATGGAAGATCGGGGACTGAGAAGCCTGCAGTGGTGTTTTGTTTTTTTGTGTCATGTTACTTTCCGAGTTTTGACGACAGGAAGTCCTGGAGAAGGACTTGCATATTTTTAGAGTTTCACCACAGTTATTTATTACTCAGTTACTTCACGTATAATATAAAGTTCTGAAAGAAACTCTTTTTCTTTTTAACTCATGTTAGTTCTCAACTAGAGAGTGCATGTGGGTTGGTTAATCATGCTAGCAGTTTAACCTAAATTAAATTTCATCCTCGTCTTTCAAAAATGTGCTGGCAGGATCACGAATATATTTCAAAGACAAAATATTAATCATCCTCCACAGTTTCTGGTAAGTTTCACAAGGACTGTGGGGATCAGGAAATTTACCCTTTCTTAATCTTTCCTCACTGTAGTGCGATCTCAGTCGGAGAGTTTGTATATGATTTGTGATTGTGACCAGGTGCAGGTACGTTTGTATATGTAAGTTGCTGGATCTGCAAAAGTGTGTGGGGGGGGGGTGCCCCTCCCCCCTCACTCTATGGTTCCGGCGCCCATGTTTAAAAGATTTGTTATTAAGGAATGTATGTTGTGGATCATGGCTCAACCTGAGAGCTGTAGTACTAATAGTGAAATATTAACATCTATTTTTCTTATGTCTCTTCACTTTGTCATGTTTGACTACTTCTTTTAAGTATCTTATAGAGATTACAAAAAAGCTGGACGTACGTATTTTACCCTTTTGCTAGTAATAGCCTTCAAACTATTAACTAACAGTGGACCAAGAACTGAGCTTTGAGTTTCTGCAATAGAAGCTTAGAGCTAGTCTCTAACTACCCTGCTTTCCTGAAGAGGGAAGAAACACCCCACTAACACAGACTGACACCACACTTTGCCAAGGCCCTGAAACTGTTATGTTTAACCACATTAGGCAGCTTGAACATAGAAATAAATATGGCAAGACAAATGTATATCTTACTTTAACATTCCATAACATCAGAGCAGTTTCTTTGCTATGCGGATCTAAAGCCACTTTGCAATCAAAGAAAGCACTTTGATTATTTTGATTATTAATTGTTTTGACAATTATTTTTTTTTCTAAAATCTAACCAAAAGGAGGTAATATAGTTACAGCTTTATAATTTACCTAATTTAAAAAATGGTATAACAGTAGCTAATATCTACTATCCATTGAAATAAACTCCTGTCTGGAATGTGTTGTAGTAAAAGCATTGACATTAGTTGCCACATCTCAAAAGAACCCAGCTTCATTGACTCAAGGAATAACATTAATTTAAGGAAAGATGGAAGCCAGATTTGCATCAGTGACAGTGAATGTATCTGTTTCCGTAATACAGAATAGACTTGCTTTGGTGACATTGACTTCAGGTCCAAATATGGAAGTGCAATATTAAAACTCAGTAGAAAAAAGTCCTCCCCAAGCTAACCTTGTCACCATGGGCCAATATTTTACTTTTATTTTATTTATTGCCTAACAGAAAAGAATGACCCACAAAGATCCTTTTCAGAAACTGCCCAGAGATACAATATAGTACAAGGAGTAGAAACATATAATAGTCTTACATTTAGAGTGTGCATTACATGAAGAAGATCACAATATGAGAAAAAAATTACAGTACCAAACAAACAGTAGTAAAACAAAGCAGCATCCAGTACAAAAAATATCATACTTAGTTAAACTATGTAGCATATAGACTATGTATCGGGAACAGTCAAGCAGTCATATACATAATGTTTATATTCATTCTGGAAATAAAGAGCAGATAATGTGCATTTTTAAAACATCTTAAAGTGAGCACATTCATTTGTGGAAGTACAGATAAAAGAGATACCTGGACAGCAAAACAAGTTCATAGGGATAGTTTATGTGATGGAAGGATGAGAAAACACTCACAAATGGCCCTTTTCTGTAAATGCATAATGAGATTAGTCCTAAACTCTGTAATGATCTCATAATTACTAACAGCAAAAAGGGCATCATTGTCTCTAGTCCAAAGTCAGAGATGGCATGGACAGTGAATATGAGCAAGCTATGCAACCTCTATAAAACCAGCGCTCCTTCAGTATGGGACCTAAGACTACAAGGAGTTGTCTAAAGGAAACCTTAGATAGAAGAGAAGGAGACCAAATTCCAGAAGGTCAGTGATCTCATTTATAGGGATCTAGTTGGGTCTGGAAAGACTGGTACAGTGATCCACACATTGGAGATAGTGGCACAGATCTCCAGATACCATCAGAATGGATTTGATGATCATGTAGGACTTGTGGAGGCCTTTGCTAATAGTGGAATGCAAGATTTTATTTAGGATCATAATATGGTTTTACCAATGGCAGCTACTGCTTCAGGGATTAGGAACCTTGATAGCTTGTAACAGACAGTTGCTCGATTGATTTTATGTTTGAATGAATGAAAATCAGCATTTCTGAGGTCCTTTTGGAGATTGTATTTCATGGTAGCTTAAGAAGAAGAGGACCTAAAGAAGAAAATGTCAGCAGTTAGCATTTACAATTAGGTCAGAGGAAAGAAGATCCGAAGGTATTAAGGTAATATAATAAAAAGATAAGGGTCAAGGACAGGACCATTTGGCACTGGTGTAATCAGGATATCCGGGAAAAAGAATGAGGACCCTAATTTAACTTCAGGCCTCCCTCACTCTGTCCAGTGATCAGCAGATATCTGTGCATCTTTCCCTAACTTTTCTGCAGAAGACAACTTCAGTGACTCTTTTTTCCAACCCAGTTTTACTGACTGGACAATATTAGCTAAAAGAAAATTCTTAATTCCTTATAAGGATCTACCACATTTGTAACTGCTTTTGGGGGCCATTTTAAACGTATCCAATTACCCCATGTGAGAATCAAACACTGCAACTTGTGCTTATCAGGTAAACATCTTAACCATTATGGCAACCTCCCAACTAACCTAAATGAAGGTGGAAAGATTCAAACCATGTACCCTTTCCACAGGCAGCACAATTTTCTTCCTTTTTTTTTTTTGCAAAAGCAGTAGTAAATATTATTTACAAATAAGCAGTAAAAGCAACATCAGTTATCATGTAAGAAGGAAGGTCAAAATGACCATTGTTTTAACTGCAAAGCAACAAGCAAGTAGGTTTTCAGTGGCAAGAACCAAAGTGAATACCTGCTATGATTAGTTATATAATGGACTCATTGTTTCATTCCATTAAAACCTGCCAGCACTGTCTCTGAAAATGAATACCTTAGTTACCTGAAAGGCAAGTAGGCAACCACTAGGCAGTTTAATTGTTATTAAGGCTGTGGTTATTGATGAGGCCCACCTTCAATTTGCTATCTGTAGATGTTTGTTTGGAATGTCCATTTGACCTTGTTTAAAAAGGTATGTGGGAAGAGTTTATTTAAAACCCTAATTTATTTTGAGGAGACGTGTAGGACATCCCTTGCAAAGCATGCCTGGGCCCCACCCATTTCCTTCCAAGCACAATGATATTGAATCCCACTGGATCACCACCACGGTCTAAGATAATGGATGAGGCCAATTTTCTACATATTTATGTGACATCTGGTGGAGGAAAGATGTCACTAACTGCAAATGGTTTACCAGCCTGGGTAAGAGAATCCACAAGGTCAGCAATGGGGGGGTATCCAGTGTCTCTGATTATGACATGTAGAATTGTATATAGTCAAATCATTATTAGAACCCTTGACATACTTAATGGCCTTAGTGGCATCCCTAATTTTAGCTCTCTGGAGGTAGAGAGGCAAGATTACGTTGGTTTGGACATGTGCTGAGGAGGGATGCTGAGTATAATGGGAAAAAGATGCTAAGGATGAAACTACCAGGTAACAGGAAAAGAGGAAGGCCTAAGATAAGGTTTATGGATGTGGTGAGAGAGGACATGCAGACGGTTGGTGTGACAGAGCAAGATGCAGAGGACAGGAAGAAATGGAAACAGATGATCCCGCTGTGGTGACCCCTAATGGGAACAGCCGAAAGAAGATGATGATGATGGAGGTAGACACTGAGTGCAAAGAATCACTGTTTCTAATCAGAGTAGACAGTTATGACTGCTTCTGTGATATATTCTTCTTTGTTTTAAATATGGATATAACAATTGAGTTATTAAGTTGTTTCCTTGTGTGTGGGTTGCGAGAATTCAAGGTCTTTATCAAAAGAACTAGAGGACATGGGGATGTGAACAGACAAGTACATGAGTGTAAGTTGTGTTGGAAGTTAAGATGTCCTCACCATTTTATTTGTAACGAGCATCTGTCTCTCTCATCTGGAAATGGTGGCCCCAATTGAAAGGAAATTGTTGATAAATACCAAGCAATTTAGACATGGTCTAAGGAATCCAAGAGCAAGAAGAATGGAGATAAAGAGTTCAGGTCTTCCCTGCATTTCCTGATCTAGGAGAGCTAGATAAGATATACAATTAGGTATGGAGGCCAGGCTGGATTTTTATTTTATTATTTTTTTTTATTTTAATTTGTTTACTGGGGTACAGCACTGATAAAAAAAAAGCTGTAGGGAGATTATATTATTTATGTGTTTATGACCATACACAAACAAGTAATAATTTAGTCAAAATATAAAATGCAGGTAGGCGCAGAGAAGACTTGCATCCTTGAATACAAGAATAGGGCAAACTGTTTTAAATCAAAAGAAACCTAGATTAATGTGATGGGGAAAGGGGGAAACACTACTTGAATGGGGTACCTAGTCAACAAAATCCTCTTTAACTACCTTTGTCTCACAATACTGGATACACTTGTAGTTATCTATGGGTAGTCAGTATTCCGGGTCTATGGAACACTAGTTGATGTTGTTGTCTTTTGGCTTTTCCCAGTTAGGGGTTGCCACAGCGGAACTCTGGTCCGCTAATGATTGGCAGTAGATTTTCACGAACACCGAGGTGCCAGCTCGACATTCAACCTTCAACGAAGGCACGCCCATTTACGCATGTCTTTTGAACACCCACCTAACCGCGGGGAGGACATGCAGACTCCACACAGAAGGCAATCCCCGCACTCCAGCCAAGAATCAAACGGGAGAACCTCTTGCTGTGAGGCAACAATGCTACTGCTGCACCACCGCGAATCTTTAAGTTAGTAAGGGGAAAAATGTTGGGTAGTATACAAGCACACAATTTTGAGATGTTTCATATTTTAATGAAAGGATTTGTGTTTCATGGCTTATCATCATTGGTAATTACTATAGCTACAGGCTGCAGGATATGTTTTCTTTGTGACTAATATCAAATCCTTCTTGCAGAATATGCACTCTGGAATGCACTATTACCTGGTCAATCAATTTCACAGCCTAAGTGAATGAGGTTTCAATCTGGGTTCATTTAAGGTTAAGTCAGGATACCTGCCAGTACTGACCAGCAAATGACAGCGGCAGAATTACAAACTGATTTTTTTCTGCTTGCTGTCTGTGCTGGTAATATGTCCCTGACGTTTCTGTAATATAAGAGAATGTGTTGCACAGTCTTTCTGACAGCACTTGCAAAGTGCTTTACGGCTTGAAAGCCTGCAAAACACATGCAAATTTCTTTTGAAACTAGTAGTACATGGGGCAGATAAAGTTCCATACACTACAAAAAATTATAATCAGGTCTCTGATCATAACCGTTTATTATGTGTTCTAGACATGGATGCCAGGATTCACCTCTTGAGCTTTTCTCTTGAGGTGAATTTCTTGGCATCCATGTCTTAAACACATAACAAGCAGGTTATGATAGGTGACCTGATCATAATCCTCTAATTCTGTACTGTTATACTTACAGTGCAGCATAATGAGGAAGAAGATAGCCTCAAACCAGAGCCACGTTAGATAAGAAATAAACAATGATTTGATGATTTGTCAATATATGAAAATAATGAACTCCGTTCAGGATCAAACCATCAATGGTTTGAAAAAGCGACTCAGCGAAAGCGCTTACCACTTTGTTTTAAATAAAAGTTTTTTATCTTTATCTCATTGATAATTGATGGTGGAACATTTGTGGATATTTACGAAGAGTTCTTTCAAGGTCTGAATAGACTTGTGTGAGGTGCTTTGTACTGTGCCTTCATTTTTGAATTTTGGTATCAGGTCTGAATAGACATTGACTCTGCATATGTCCTGATTAAGATTGACTGACTGCTTGGTTTGATCCAGAACGGAGTTCATTATTTTCGTATGTTAACTGTTCTTTTTATCCTGTTCAGGGTCATTTTTTTGCTGGTGGTGACATTTATTATTTGGATTATTAATGATTTGTCAATGACAAAAAGCTTTGCATATGAATTATTAAAAAAAAATGGGTAAGTCACATCATTTTGTGACTCATTCTTTCAAAACATCATCTCAGGACCACTCGTGATGAAGAAGTGTGACTGTATAATAATGTCATGTCAAGAAATTCACTACCTGGTGTGTAAAATTATATCCTGACAAATGATTCACTTGTCAGTGAGTGCCCAATCAGCTTTCAGAACAGAAGTGCAAATGACTATTGCCTGTTGCAGGAGATAGATTTTTAGACATGTCTCTTTGTTTAAGAATTGTGATGCAGATGTTGAAAACTTGTAATGATGACAGTGAGCATTTGTCAGCTTAAGTACAGGCTCATAGATTTACCAACTCCCAGCAGTTCTGCAACACATTTTTAGAATACAAGTCTACAGACACAAACTGAAGTCTGGCATAGGTAATGACAATTCTTTTCTGAAGGATGAGTCTGCATCTGGTGTACAAAATCAACATTCAGACTACACCAGGGGACTGCAGCCCCCCCACCTGTAGAAAAGGAAGAAAAAAATCCTCCCACCTCTAGAAAAGAAAGACATAAATTAAAAAAAAAAATGCAAGTACCGGAACTCCACTCATACGCACATGGAGTTCGTGGTACTCACAGAACTCCAGACTGCTGTGTTAGGCAGTCCGGATACAGAAGAAAGGCATCTCTGCCCTGCAGCTCCAGAAGTCTGTGCGGTGATGACCGCACAGAAGAGAAGGAAACCAGACTGCACCATCCGCAGGCTGGAGCCTCCAGCCTATTCTCACAGAGCTGGAAACCAGCCGTTAGCTTACACAGGCTGAGACAAGGAGCTTGCTTTCATGGGGACTGGATTATTAGTGTGGATTTGGAACAGAAGACTGCTTTCAGGGGGAACAACTGGTATGGCATAGTGGTATGTTGCTCTGACTGTTTCGCATAGGGTCACCTGGCTTCAAGACTTGGCAGTGAAATGTATGGTGGTAACACAGCATTTTATTCTAGCAACTTTCTGACATTATACAAGCAATGTTTAAAATGTGTCCCTGGTTTTTGGCCTTTTGTCCCCCCCCCCCCATAAATGTTGGCTTTTTCCAGATTTCTTGTGCTGTAAAGTTCAGAGATACAGGTGAGTGTCGAATAGATTTTACAAGGAGCTGAGAGCTGCAGTGGAGCAAAAGTTTAGTGCTGCTAATGCTAAGTCCACTTGTATTGCTAATAGCACAACAGGTAGTGTACTTGCATTTGATGCAGATGGCTGTGGTTTCTACTCCCACAGTAGGTAGATGTATTGCTGCTACTGTGTTGTAAAGGGGGTGGATGCTGCAGCCCTTTTTGGTGAAGATACCTAATAACTATGAACATGCTATCAGTTTGCCATCCACTCTATTGTGATATTACTAGCGTATCATTTTTTTCTTGCAACATAGGCAATTTATTCCTCAAGGGCAACAGGCACTTTATTTGTAGATGAAACAATGACATATAAAGTTGTTTGCTAGAAGCAACCTCTTCATTAGTTACAGATTTCTTTAATGTGGAATTATTTAGATGACTTTTACTTCTTCAGAGATTGTGCATATTTACTGATACTGGTGGACTGTAGAAGTTTGAGTAGACTTTTTTATGATGGAAATGTTCTGAATTGGGCAGTTTTATCATTAATGGTGCATGCATTTTGTTTCATTGTTTACTGGAAAAATGTTCAAAACAATAAATTTAAAATGCCCTCTAACAACTGTACTGTATTGTACAAGGAATATAATTTAATACAATCAGGAAGGTGTATCAAAGAGCATGTGTATGTTTTGTGTTCAAGGGGGCTATGATTTGAAAGCAGCCCAAAATTAATCTTTATCTGCCACTGGCAAAATGTATTTTCTTTAAATGTGGGTTTCAATGCTGTTTCAATGAATGTGAGTTTCAAGGGCAGAGAAGTTTTAATGCTAAGTCTATTTTCATTGTGAGACTGCATTGCTTTGTTTAGCAGATATCTATTAGTTTGTGCTGTAAAATGCAAAATAAAACTTTCAAATGAAATCCAAATCATCGCAGAAGTAAAGCAGTATGCACATTACTGTGTTTATGGTAAATGGGGCGAAATAACCAAGGACTGGGACATTGGAATGGCTGCAGGGGGGAGTCTCCATTCGACCATAATTTTGTGAGGGGGGAAGGGCAGCAAACTCAAAGATGGCCCCAGCTGAACTATACATCTCAACTGTCCAGATTTTTGCAGAATGAATAGATTTTTATTTCTTATTTTTGGTTTGTTCCTCATAAAGTTTGTGGTTTTCTGGCAAATCATTTAGGAATGAAGTCACTAAATAATGACAGACATTGAGTTTCAGATGTCATAACCTTCAGAGAAATGCATGCTAAAGCAATACCTGTTATTCTATTAACTGTCTTTAGTTTATACAAGAGCAATTTTTATTACTGTTTGTATGTTCCCCCAATATATTTGGCCTTGTCCAGATTTCCTGCATTAAGAGGTTGAGAGGTACATGCAAATAAATCGCTTTATAGAATTATGAATATCCAAACCTCTCAACTGTCCCCAATTTTGGCTCAAAATGTTGCTCTCCCCTAATAATTCCTCTGCAAAATCGCAATTTTGGAAGAAAATGTGGAGGGTTTACAATTATAAATAGCTGTAATGATCAGAGTTATAGATTACTTTTATTTCAGTAGTGCATGTAGATGCCCTTATTTTGTCAGCTGCTCAAGTTAACAGTACTAATATTAAAAAGGTGTCCCTTCTTTGATAGGTTCCCAGCTGTATTGTGTGGCAATTTTATATTTTTGCATTACATTTTGGTCTGTTTTTTATAACATTGTGGTTTTCTGGCAAATTATTGGCAAATCATTAGAGATTGAAGTTAGAAAATAATGGCAGACATTTGAGTTTCAGATTTCATACCCTTAAAAAAATTCATACTTATGCAAGACCTACTACTTTCTAAGTTTATAAGAGCAATATTTAAAAACTGTCCTTATTTTTGGGCCTGTGTCCCAGTTCTATGTATGGCTTTGTCCAGATTTCTTGCTCTGAGGGTCAGTGCCATCACCATCAGCCAGAGACATTTCAAATTGTGACATACTTGTTGCACCCCACTCCCCATTGTAGTGGCTCTGGATGTGTCCAAGCAAGGCAAGGAGCAGTTATGCAGTGTAAGTGTGCAGAGTATTCGCCCATCCAAGGTAGACCACAAGTACGACCATGGCTTTTCATCTGTCCTTGATTTTGCAGAATGTTCTGGTTTTCTGTCCTATTTTTATACTGTTGATTTATGCTTCTTATTATTCAGAAAATGCATGCCGTTGCAGTGCTCTGTTGCTCTGTCTTTAAGTAGCAATGCTTTAATGACCATCAGGTAAGCTTGTCAGAGATTGTAAGATGCAAGTAAGCTTTAATAAGCATACTGTTAAAGAATTACCAACATTGAAAGCCTTTTCGTTGTTGCCATGCAGAGAATATTTACATAACTAGATAACGTATAAGCCTTAGGTATTGAAATGCATATGACAGCATTTGTAATAAAGGACAGGATTACAGTATTTTCAGAAGCTCATTACATTTGTGGGAGGCGCGCAGTCATCTTTGCGGGCTTTACCCGTAAACTAAACAGAATGCCAATCTATCATGTGTGGTCCATAACTTGTGCAGTAATCCTTTAAGCAGTTTATCTTGAGCTTGTTTCTTGTTTGCTGTTCATTTTTTACATTGATCATGTCTTCCCCATGAAACAAGTAGATAGTTGTTGTCAGGCAGCAGGTCTTTTTTGGATAAGAAACATTTCTGCAAGTCGGGGTGTCACACAGAGATTGCTACTTTCAGCATGTTACTTGGTAATTTTATAAAGCTGAATATAAATTATAATTAGAACTGCAGTGCAAGGAGAAGTGCTTTGAGTTGAGTGCTGCTTGTTTTTTTTTTTTTTTTATACTTGATTTTGACTGGCATTCCAGTAATGTATTTAAAAAGCAATTTATTATTTCATGCATCACAACATTTGTGTTTCCATCTAGATATTAAGTAAGTTGTCATGTAGCTAATGCATTGAAATATTTTTTCTTCTACACTTCATTTTGTCTTGATTGGACTTTCGTAATGATGGTTTGGCACCCAGGGCAGCGTATTTAATTAAAATTCCAGTTGTTGTGGTTTTGAGCATAGCCCCACCCATTTCTAGTTGACCACACCCCTTTCCATTGGCACCACCCATTCAGCTGTCTCCTGCAGCCCCCTCTTTAATTTGAAGTCACCAGCAGCCACTGGACTACACCTGTATAATGACAGTATGATTGCTAATGTGAACATGAATAAAGTGTTTCTATAACTGGCTTTCCTATTGTTCCAGCTTACTGATAGGACTTGTTCACAAATGCAAATATGTATTTATGTTAATAATACAAAGAAACTGTAACATATATAATATAATGTTGTTTTGGATTAATTGTATTTACTATAGACTTAATTCTAGTCATGGTGGTGCAGCGGTTAGCGTTGCTGTCTCACCGCAAGAGGTTCTCCGGTTCAATCCTTGGCTGGGGTGCCTTCTGTGTGGAGTCTGCATGTCCTCCCTGTGGTTGTGTAGGTCCCTTCTGGGTGCTCTTGTTTCCTCCCAAAGACATGCTGTAGGTGGATTGGATACTTTAAATTGACCCTAGACGTGAATGCGTGCATGTGTGTGCCTTCTGTAGAAAGTTGGAAGCTGGGCTGGCAACTCAACACTGTAAAACTCCACTGCCAATCATGAGCAAACAGGTGATTTGCTGTGGCGACCCCTAACCAGGAAGAAGCCAAAAGAAGAATATGCAAAATTTCACAGTTTATAAATGTATAACTGTTTTTAATCAAATAATTGTTGTTTTAATTGACATACATTGTAATGCCTCTGTGCCCAGGTTGTGGCTGAAAAGGGTCATCAGACCACTCCACCCACTTAGCTAACAACTTTAAATAAGTAAATAAAGTGGGGCACTGTACAAAGCTTGTTGAGACTTAAATGCAAATGTGTGTTGCAGACTTGTAATGACTAAATCACACATTCGCTGAAAGAGACGCAGAATCTTACCTATACTTTCTGTAGTCCAGGGGCGCAGATTTTTATAACATTTATTTTAGGGCCTCACTATTTCAACTAGGGCCAGCATTGACGGGTCTATATTATAATCTCAAAGGTTTAAAACTTCAAATCACTAAAGATCGAACTTTACTGAGCAAAGTCTTAAACCATCGAAGCCAAAATAAATACTAAATTAAAAAAAAAAACCTAAATAGTGTGTAGGCAGGTGGGCAAGCCCCCCTGCACCCCCCCCCCGAGAATGCACTACATTGAACTAAATGTAAATCTCCCCCTACGGAGATTTTCCATTTAAACATTCGATGTAGTGCGCTTTCCGTATTCTCGTGTCGATAATATCGTATTCGATATTGTCAGACTTTGAGATTTTAATATAGACCCAGCATTGACATTATCCATCAGTTTGCTTTCTTTTTCAGCTGCTTTATCCCTGTCATGGTGGCAGGGGAGCCAAAGCCTCTTCTGGCACTTTGGGCACTAGGCAGGATACTAATTCTAGCTACTCCAGTATTTTGCAGGACACACACCCAGACACCCCAAATACACACACACATATGCGCACACATGCACTCATTACACCATAACTCAGTTCAACTGTCCCTAATTTCGCAAACTGCCCCTGATTCTGCCTCAACCTTTTCATCTATTCCACATAAAATTGGTGGTTTTCTGACAACTCACTGAATAATGCAGTAATAAATAATAACAGACATTTTAGTTTCAGACTAGACATCCTTCAGAAAATGTATGCTAATGCAAAACCCATTGTTCTACCTTCTTTCTAAGTATATAATATCAGTATTTAAAATCTCTCCATGAGCCTTTGCTCTTTATTATGTTTTGGCTCTTGCCTTGATTGAGAGATATTCATCACACTATCACACTCATGGCATACACAACTATAAGAAATTCACCTACAACATACCAATGGGATGTAGGAGGAAACAGGGCACCTAGTAAAACCCAGAAAGACACAGAGGTGGACATGCAGATCCCACAGAGAAGGCATACCAGCTGAGTGTTGAACCAAAGAACTAAGTGTTATGAAGCAATAACACTAAGCACTGTACCGCTGTGCAGCATATATTATTGCTTCTGTCACAAAACATGGTTTCACACTTCACTTACAAAATAACAAATCTTTCAAAGTAGACATTTACAACAATAGTGCAAAAGTTTATAACATACAATGCTTTAAAATGTTGCCTGGTGTTAGGAGATGGCCATATTAGGCTGACTTTTTGAAATGTCGACTAAATGTCAGTGAAATGTGAATCCTCTCTGAAATGTTTTATATTGCGTACCTCAGTTTGTAGTAAGATGTGTTTACGGCTTGCAGGGAGATGATGATCTTTGAGTCTGTAATGATAAGCACAGCTCAGGGAGTTGTGAGGTAGTGGGTCCATTGTTAGACAACTGGGCAAGGTATAAGGATGCTACTGGACAATCTATATTACTTCACGTCACTGTACAATTCTTAATTCCTTTTTATATCTGTCTTCCCTTTCTCTCACTATCACTCTCTCTTAGTCTTTCTCTCCATTCCTCTCCCTGCATCTATAATTCTGTCTGCATCTCTTTCTGGTTGCATATACCTGATGTCTATATTTGAATGCTTTTTATGTTCCCCTTTTAAAGTGGGTTGACCCTGAAGGGTTATGCCAGTTGACAATAAATACAGAATTCACAAATAAGTAGTTATCACTGGCAGATTAGAAACTTACCAGTATCACTATCTGAGTCAGGTGTGTGTGTGTGTGTGTGTGTGTGTGTGTGTGTGTGTGTGTGTGTGTGTGTGTGTGTGTGTGTGTGTGTGTGTGTGTGTGTTTGTGTGTTTGTGTTATGGGAATAGTATATGTGTAGATGATGAACAGAAGTGTTTTATTGTCTTTAAATATTGTAACTAGATCCTGATTACTCTCTGACCAGGATTTCTTAATTACAGGTGCGATCTGTTGGCAGAATGAACACTTGCCAGGATAGTAATCTGAATAAGTTGGCAAAGAATGTAGGTGCACACCAGTTTCAAATTAAGTGTTTTCATGACTTTTGCTGAAGTGCCCTACACTACAGCATTCTTTTCCAGTATTGCTCTGTTGCAGAATATCAAATCACTGTAATCTGTTTATACAGCATTCCAAGTTTTACTCTGTAAATGGTAATGAGATTGAACACATTTCAGTATTGTTGCAGTTGTTTTTTTTTCCCCTTGGAAATATGCTCTTTGAAACTCACTGAGGCAGACAGATAATAATACATTATATTATACAGGGGATTTTCAAATTATCCACACTCTCCACTGCTACCAGAAATTAAATTAATTTTTCTTTCATTCATCATTCCAAAATAAAGGCATAAATCTTAGTTGTTCTTAACTGTCTTTGCACATCATATTGGGTTCTATACCAGACAATATTTGGATTCTGAAATATTCCCTTGCTGACAACATCATGACCACTGTTGCCATAGCAGCAATGCGGTTCCTTCAGTATTGACATCCCAATTGATCTGTGTGCTGGTGCAGCGCCCAGACATGAGGCAGCGCCATTGTTCTCCTGCACCTGACAGACACCAATCAATACCAGGCCAGCATTCGGCTTCCCTTTCTCTCACTCCTACTCTCTCTTTCTTTTCCTCTTCCCGAATCTGTAATTCAGGCTACATTTCTTTCTAGTTGCTTTCTCTTTCTATTGTAGCCCACATAATACAGCTGTGTTACAAATGTTACAATGATGTGATCATAAATGCATGTCTACAGATTGTGCTCTTTGATGGGTCTGTCAGCTCACCAAAAATGTCACTCTCTCACAAATAAAACTTTCTTATCATTGCTTGCTTTCATAAACAATGTACTTCTGTCCCTCATGTTGTCATATACAGCAGTATGATTATCATTTATATGCTGCCACCTCTATCTTTACCACAGGGAGGGAATAAGGGATTAGAAGATGTCCAAACTGACAGGCGTGTGCGCGCACACAC